>NC_052050.1:103222563-103297110 GCF_903992535.2 Arvicola amphibius | reverse complement strand
GGTTAGGTTTGTTAGGGTTAAGTTTAGGGTTAGGGTTATTAGGGTTAGTGTTAGGATTACTGTTAGTTTTAGGGTTAGGGTTGTTAGTTTTAGGGCTTAGGGTTAGGGTTAGGGTTAGGGTTTTAGGGTTAGGGTTTGGTTTAGGGTTAGGCTTAGCGTTATGGTTGTTGGGTTAGGGATAGGGTTACAGTTAGGGTTATGTTTAGGGGTTAGGGTTAGGGGTTAGTTTTAGGGTTAGGGTTAGGAGTTAGAGTTAGGGTTAGGGTTAGTGTTATGGTTAGGGTTAGGGTTAGGGTTAGGTTTAGGGTTGTTAGGGTTTGTGTTAGGGTTACAGTTAGGGTTAGGGTTAGGGAAGTTTGGGTTAGGGTTAGGGTTACTGTTAGGGTAGGGTTAGGGTTTTTAGGATTATGGTTAGGGTTACTGTTAGGCTTAGGGTTAGGTTTGTTATGGTTAGGGTTAGGGTTTTTATGGTTAGGGTTAGGGTTACCCTTAGTGTTAGGGTAGGGTTGTTAGGGTTAGGGTTAGGGTTACGGTTAGGGTTAGGGTTAGGGTTACGGTTACAATTAGTGTTAGAGTTAGGGTTGTTAGGGTTAGCGTTAGGTTTACTGTTAGGGTTAGGCTTAGGGTTGTTAGGTTTAGGGTTAGAGTTATGGTTTGTGTTAGGGTTAGGGTTATTGGTTTTATGGTTATGGTTGGGGTTACTGTTAGGGTTAGAGTTACGGTTAGGGTTAGGGGTTAGGGGTCAGGTTAGTGTTATGGTTAGGGTTAGGGCTAGTGTTAGTGTTAGGGTTAAGGTTAGGTTTAGGGTTGGGGTTAGGTATAGGGTTACATTTATTTTTAGGTTTTGGTTTAGTGTTAGGGTTACGGTTAGTGTTAGCGTTACGGTTGTTAGGTTTAGGATTATGGTTACTGTTCTGGTTAAGGTTAGGATTGTAAGGGTTAGGGTTATGGGTACTCTTAGGGTTAGGGTTAGGGTTTTTAGGTTTGGGGTTATGGTTAGCGTTAGGGTTAGGTTTAGTGTTAGGGTTAGGGTTAGGAATAGGGTTATGGGTTAGGTTTACTGGTTAGGGTTAGGGTTAGGTTTATTTTTATGGGTTAGGGTTACTGAGAATGGTTATGATTACGGTTGGGATTATGGTTAGCATTTAGACAGGAATGGATATCTTTCAAAGCCACGTGTACGTTTCTATCCGAAGCTTCTAAAGAAATAAGTACACTTTCAAAAGAAAGTGCTTATCTTTCAAAGTACAGCATGTAGACCGAAAGGCATCACACCCTTCAATTCTAACAATAATTTGCAGTGTTAGAAGCAAGTGCTTCTCATTTGAGACAAACACAACTGCTTTTATCAGGAAAGGTTCTATAGATTTATGTACAGTTTCAAGAGAAAGGGCTTATTTTCCAAAGTACAGCATTTAGACAGAAATGCAAAACTCCAAAACGTTCTAACAAAGCTTCACTCGGTTAGGAGCAAGCGTTTCTCTTTTGAGAGAAAGATATGTACATTTCTATCCGAAGCTTCTAAAGAATAAGTACACTTTCAAAAGAAAGTATTTTTTATAGAACAGCATTTTGAAAGATATGCAACAGTGCATTCAGCACTAACAATGCTTTCTAATCTTTGAAGCAAGTGATTCTCATTTGCTAGAAACACTTATGCGTTTCACAGGAAAGCTTCTATAGAATTACATCCACTTTAGAGAGGAACTGCTTATCTTTCAAAGTCCAGCATTTGGACAGAAATGCAACACACCATTTCCATCTACCAATGCTTTACACTGTGAAAAGCAAGTGGTTCTCTTTTGAGAGAAATGCAAGTGCGTTTCTATCTGAAGTTTCTAAAGGGATAAGTACACTTTCAAAAGAAAATGCATCGATTTCAAAGTAAAGGATTTAGACAGAAATGGATATCTTTCAAAGCCCAGCATGGAGCCAGAAAGGCAAAACTCCATTACCTTCTAACAATGGTTTACAATGTGAGAAACAAGTGCTTCTCTTTTGGGAGAAATGCATGTGTGTTTATGTCTCAAGCTTCAAAAAATGAGTACACTTTACAAAGAAAGGGCTTATCTTTCAAAGACTAGCAATTAGACAGCAATTCAATACTTCCTTCACTTCTAACAATGCTTTAGAAATCTGTATTGAGCAAGTGCTTCTCTTTTGAGAGAAACGCATGTACGTTACTATCTGAAGCTTCTAAAAAATAAGTACACATTCAAAACAAAGTATTGTTTATAGAACAGCATTTTGAAAGATATGCAACAGTACATTCAGCACTAACAATGCTTTCTAATCTTTGAAGCATGTGATTCTTGGGAAATTTCTACCCTCCAATAAGGAGGCAAGAGCCATTCAGTACTTAAATACATTTGTATTCAATCATCAATAAACATTTTACTTAGAGTCTAGTATCCTTAACCATCAGAGAAATGCAAATTAAAGTATATTTAACTCCATTTCACTTTTTCAGAAAAGCACAAAACAAGAAAACCGCTGCAGCATATATTTGTGAGGGTATGAAGAAAGAGGAACTTATAGTCATGGGAGTAAATAATGATGCTACCACTGTTGAAGTTGAAAAAACTAAAAACAGAGCTACTGTATGGCCCAATCATGTTGTTCCTGATCATGTTATAAAAAGTATTCTAGGTCAGAGCTAGAGAGATGGATAAACAGTAAGAGTACTGGCTACTTTTTCACAGGACCTGGACTCTATTCCCAACATGAAACTGGAACCCAATAATAATCTGTAACCCAAGATTCAGGGGATAGCATACCTTTTTTTTTCCTGGTCTCAAGGTCTAGATATCAAAGAAGGCCATATACATACATTCCAGTAAATCACTCATATACATAACATAAAAAGACTTTATATCAACATTCCTCAGAGATATTTTCGCATCATTTCTCTGTCATTCACAATAGTTGAGATGCAACCAGTCTCCATGTCTGCTAACAGATGAATGGATAAAGAAAGTATGGCACATACAAAATGGAATTTTACTCAGCTGTAAAGACAAGTAAAATCATAATATTTATGGGAAAGCATATAGACTCAAAACAAATTATTGTTTTAAGAAAAATTATCTCGGTTCATAAAGAAAAAACATCATGAATTTTTCTTTTTTTTATTTATCTAAATATTGAAGAATTTTAATTTGTAAAGGAAGCTTGTGAACATAGTGAAAGATATTTTAGGCTTCATGACTAAAGACATTCTACAGAACACTATACATTATCAGCCTCTGACAGTGAGATAACTTATTTTTTTGAGTTTAGAGTTCTTTTTTCTTTTTTTCTTTTTTTCTCATTTTTTATTCAAAATTTCCCTTTCCTCCCCTCCTCCACCCCCTTCTCTGCCCTCCCTTCCACCCATACCTTCACTCCCTCCCTCTCCAGGCCAAAGAGCCATCAGGGTTCCCTTCACTCCTAGCCTTTAATTTTTATGTATGTGTCCATGTATTTAGTTATGAAGCTGGAACAGAGGCTGGAGAGGTAAAGGTGAGAGTTACTTTTAAAGAAGATGATACCATGTATCAGTACAATGCAAGAGGACTCTTGTGAGGACAGAAAGGGACCAGTGTGAGGGTGTTAGGGAAGAAAATAAAGCCAGGAGTAAATATCAATAAAAACTAAGTATTATAAAAATGTTATAGTGAACCCAAATTCTTTTCATTTTAATTTAGAAGCAGAACAAATGGATGTTAATAACATTTAATCACATGAGATGGTAGAGTTGCAATCCATACCAGTAGGGTGAGACTAAAGAAAGAGGTTGGCATGGTGTGTGATTCTCATTTGCTAGAAACACTTATGCGTTTCAGAGGAAAGCTTCTATAGAATTACGTACACGTTCAAGAGAAAGTGCTGATCTTTCAAAGTCCAGCATTTGGACAGAAATGCAACACACCATTTCCATTTACCAATGCTTTACACTGTGAAAAGCAAGTGCTTCTCTTTTGAGAGAAATGCAAGTGCGTTTCTATCTGAAGTTTGTAAAGGAATAAGTACACTTTCAAAAGAAAATGCATCGATTTCAAAAAAGGATTTAGAAAGAAATGGATATCTTTCAAAGCCCAGCATGGAGACAGAAAGGAAAAACTCCATTAACTTCTAACAATGGTTTACAATGTGAGAAACAAGTGCTTCTCTTTTGTGAGAAAGGCAAGTGCCTCCTATCCAGTTGCTAAAGATATAAGTACACTTTTAAAAGAAAGTGCTTCGATTTCAAAGTAAAGCATTTAGACAGAAATGGATATCTTTCAAAGCCACGTGTACGTTTCTATCCGAAGCTTCTAAAGAAATAAGTAAACTTTCAAAGGAAAGTACTTATCTTTAATACAACAGCATTGTGAAAGAAATGCAGCACTCCATTCAGTACTAACAATGCTTTCTAACCTTTGAAGCAAGTGATTCTCATTTGCGAGAAACACATATGCGTTTCACAGGAAAGCTTCTATAGAATTATGTACACTTTCAAGAGAAAGTGCTTATCTTTCAAAGTCCAGCATTTGGACAGAAATGCAACACACCATTTCCATCTCACAATGCTTATACTGTGAAAAGCAAGTGATTCTCTTTTTGAGAAATGCAAATGCGTTTCTATCTCAAATTTCTAAAGATATAAGTACACTTTTAAAAGAAAGTGCTTCGATTTCAAAGTAAAGCATTTAGACAGAAATGGATATCTTTCAAAGCCATGTGTACGTTTCTATCCGAAGCTTCTAAAGAAATAATACACGTTCAAAAGAAAGTGCTTATCTTTCAAAGTACAGCATGTAGAATGAAAGACAACACTCCCTTCAATTCTAACAATAATTTGCAGTGTTAGAAGCAAGTGCTTCTCATTCAAGACAAACACAACTGCTTTTATCAGGAATGCTTCTATAGACTTATGTACAGTTTCAAGAGAAAGGGCTTATTTTCCAAAGTACAGCATTTGACAAAAATGCAAAACTCCAAATCGTTCTAACAAAACTTCACACGGTTAGGAACAAGCGATTCTCTTTTGAGAGAAATATATGTACATTTCTATCCGAAGCTTCTAAGGAAATAAGTACACATTCAAAAGAAAGTATTTTTTATAGAACAGCATTTTGAAAGATATGCAACAGTGCATTCAGCACTACCAATGCTTTGTAATCTTTGAAGCAAGTGATTCTCATTTGCTAGAAACACTTATGCGTTTCACAGGAAAGCTTCTATAGAATTACGTATACTTTAGAGAGAAACTGCTTATCTTTCAATGTCCACCATTTGGACAGAAATGCAACACACCATTTCCATCTACCAATGCTTTACACTGTGAAAAGCAAGTGCTTCTCTTTTGAGAGAAATGCAAGTGCGTTTCTATCTGAAGTTTCTAAAGGAATAAGTAAACTTTCAAAAGAAACTGCATCGATTTCAAAGTAAAGGATTTAGACAGAAATGGATATCTTTCAAAGCCCAGCATGGAGACAGAAAGGCAAAAGTCCATTACCTTCTAACTATGGTTTACAATGTGAGAAACAAGTGCTTCTCTTTGGGAGAAACGCATGTGCGTTTATGTCTCAAGCTTCAAAAAATGAGTGCAATTTACAAAGAAAGGGCTTATCTTTCAAAGACTAGCAATAAGACAGCAATGCAATACTTCCTTCTCTTCTAACAATGCTTTAAAAAACTGATGAGCAAGTGCTTCTCTTTTGAGAGAAACGCATGTACGTTTCTATCTGAAGCTTCTAAAAAAATAAGTACAGGTTCAAAGGACAGTGCTTATCTTTCAAAGTACAGCATGTAGACCGAAAGACAACACTCCTTTCAATTCTAACAAGATTTTGTACTGTTAGAAGCAAGTGCTTCTCATTTGAGAACAAACACAACTGCTCTTATCAGGAAAGCTTCTATAGACTCACATACAGTTTCAAGAGAAAGGGCTTATCTTCCAAAATACAGCATTTAAACAGAAATGCAAAACTTCAAAACATTCTAAAGAAGCTTCACACAGTTACTAGCAAGTGTTTCTCTTTTGAGAAAAATGTATGTACATTTCTATCTGAAGCTTCTAAGGAAATAAATACACTTTCAAAAGAAAGTATTTTTTATAGGACAGCATTTTGAAAGATATGCAACAGTGCATTCAGCACTAACAATGCTTTCTAATCTTTGAAGCAAGTGATTCTCATTTGCGAGAAACACATATGCGTTTCACAGGAAAGCTTCTATAGAATTACGTCCACTTTAGAGAGGAACTGATTATCTTTCAAAGTCCACATTTTGGACAGAAATGTAACACACCATTTCCATCTACCAATGCTTTACACTGTGAAAAGCAAGTGCTTCTCTTTTGAGAGAAACGCAAGTGCGTTTCTATCTGAAGTTTCTAAAGGAATACGTACACTTTCAAAAGAAAATGCATCGATTTCAAAGTAAAGGATTTAGACAGAAATGGATATCTTTCAAAGCCCAGCATGGAGACAGAAAGGCAAAACTCCATTGCCTTCTAACAATGGTTTACAATGTGAGAAACAAGTGCTTCTTTTTTGGGAGAAACACATGTGGGTTTATGTTTCAAGCTTCAAAAAATGAGTACATTTTACAAAGAAAGGGCTTATCTTTCAAAGACTAGCAATTTGACAGCAATGCAATATTTCCTTCACTTCTAACAATGCTTTGTAAATCTGTGATGAGCAAGTGCTTCTATTTTGAGAGAAACGCATGTACGTTTCTATCTGAAGCGTCTAAAAATAAGTACACATTCAAAAGTAAGTATTTTTTATAAAACAGCACTTTGAAAGATATGCATCACTGCATTCAGCAATAACAATCCTTTCAAATCTTTGAAGCAAGTGAATCTAATTGCCTAGAAACACATATGCATTTCATAGGAAAGCTTTTATAGAATTACATATACTTTAGAGAGAAAGTGCTTATCTTTCAAAGTCCAGCATTTGGACAGAAATGCAAAACACACCATTTCCATTTACCAATGCTTTACACTGTGAAAAGCAAGTGATTCTCTTTTGAGAGAAATGCAAGTGCGTTTCTATCTGAAATTTCTAAAGATATAAGTACACTTTTAAAAGAAAGTGCTTCGATTTCAAAGTAAAGGATTTAGACAGAAATGGATATCTTTCAAAGCCACGTGTACATTTCTATCCGAAGCTTCTTAAAAAATAAGTACACTTTCAAAAGAAAGTGCTTATCTTTCAAGGTACAACATGTAGACCGAAAGGCAACAATCCCTTCAATTATAACAGTAATTTGCAGTGTTAGAAGCAGGTGCTTCTCATTCAAGACAAACACAACTGCTTTTGTCAGGAAAGCTTCTATAGACTTATGTACAGTTTTAAGAGAAAGGGCTTATTTTCCAAAGTACAGCATTTAGACAGCAATGCAAAACTCCAAAACGTTCTAACAAAGCTTCAAAAGGTTAGGAGCCAGCGTTTCTCTTTTGAGAGAAATATATGTACATTTTTATCCGAAGCTTCTAAAGAAATAAGTACACTTTCAAAAGAAAGTATTTTTTATAGAACAGCATTTTGACAGATATGCAACAGTGCATTCAGCACTAACAATGCTTTCTAATCTTTGAAGCAAGTGATTCTCATTTGCTAGAAACACTTATGTGTTTCACAGGAAAGGTTCTATAGAATTACGTCCACTTTAGAGAGGAACTGCTTATCTTTCAAAGTCCAGTATTTGGATGAAAGGCAACACACCATTTCCATCTACCAATGCTTTACACTGTGAAAAGCAAGTGCTTCCCTTTTGAGAGAAACGCAAGTGCGTTTCTATCTGAAGTTTCTAAAGGAATAATTACACTTTCAAAAGAAAATGCATCGATTTCAAAGCAAAGGATTTAAACAGAAATGGATGTCTTTCAAAGCCCAGCATGGAGACAGAAAGGCAAAACTCCATTACCTTCTAACTATGGTTTACAATGTGAGAAACAAGTGCTACTCTTTTGGGAGAAATGCATGTGTGTTTATGTCTGAAGCATCAAAAAATGAGTGCAATTTACAAAGAAAGGGCTTATCTTTCAAAGACTAGCAATTAGACACCAAGGCAATATTTCCTTCAATTCTAACAATGCTTTAAATAACTGATGAGCAAGTGCTTCTCTTTTGAGAGAAATGCATGTACGTTTCTATCCTAAGCTTCTAAAAAATAAGTACACTTTAAAAAGAAAGTGCTTATCTTTAATACTACAGCATTGTGATGGAAATGCAGCACTCCATTCAGTACTAACAATGCTTTCTAATCTTTGAAGCAAGTGATTCTCATTTGCGAGAAACACATATGCGTTTCACAGGAAAGCTTCTATGGAATTACATCCACTTTCAAGAGAAAGTGCTTATCTTCGAAGTCCAGCATTTGGACAGAAATGCAACACACAATTTCCATCTAACAATGCTTACACTGTGAAAAGCATGTGATTCTCTTTTGAGAGAAATGCAAGTGCGTTTCTATCTGAAATTTCTAAAGATATAAGTACACATTTAAAAGAAAGTGCTTCGATTTCAAAGTAAAGCATTTAGACAGAAATGGATATCGTTCAACGCCACATGTACGCTTCTATCCGAAGCTTCTAAAGAAATAAGTACACTTTCAAAGGAAAGTGCTTATCTTTAATACAACAGCATTGTGAAAGAAATGCAGCACTCCATTCAGTACTAACAATTCTTTCTTATCTTTGAAGCAAGTGATTCTCATTTGTGAGAAACACATATGTGTTTCACAGGAAAGGTTCTATAGAATTATGTACACTTTCAAGAGAAAGTGCTTATCTTTCAAAGTCCAGCATTTGGACAGAAATGCAACACACCATTTCCATCTCACAATGATTACACTGTGAAAAGCAAGTGATTCTCTTTTGAGAGAAATGCAAATGTGTTTCTATCTGAAATTTCTAAAGATATAAGTACACTTTTAAAAGAAAGTGCTTCGATTACAAAGTAAAGCATTTAGACAAAAATCGATATCTGTTAAAGCCACATGTTCATTTCATTCCGAAGCTTCTAAAAAATAAGTACACTTTCAAAGAAAGTGATTATCTCTAATACAACAGCATTGTGAAAGAAATGCAGCACTCCATTCAGTACTAACAATACTTTCTAATCTTTGAAGCAAGTGATTCTCATTTGAGAGAAACACATATGCGTTTCACAGGAAAGCTTCTGTAGAATTATGCCCACATTCAAGAGAAAATGCTTATCTTTCAAAGTCCAGCATTTGGAAAGAAATGCAACACACCATTTCCATCTAACAATGCTTACACTCTGAAAAGCAAGTGATTCTCTTTTTGAGAAATGTAAATGCGTTTCTATCTGAAATTTCTAAAGATATAAGTACACATTTTAAAGAAAGTGCTTCGATTTCAAAGTAAAGCATTTAGACAGAAATGGATATCTTTCAAAGCCACGTGTACGTTTCTATCCGAAGCTTCTAAAGAAATAAGTACACGTTCAAAAGAAAGTGCTTATCTTTCAAAGTACAGCATGTAGAACGAAAAACAACACCCCCTTCAATTCTAACAATAATTTGCAGTGTTAGAAGCAAGTGCTTCTCATTCAAGACAAACACAACTGCTTTTATCAGGAATGATTCTGTAGACTTACGTACAGTTTCAAGAGAAACGGCTTATTTTCCAAAGTACAGCATTTGACAAAAATGCAAAACTCCAAAGCGTTCTAACAACACTTATGCGTTTCACAGGAAAGCTTCTATAGAATTACGTATACTTTAGAGAGAAACTGCTTATCTTTCAATGTCCACCATTTGGACAGAAATGCAACACACCATTTCCATCTACCAATGCTTTACACTGTGAAAAGCAAGTGCTTCTCTTTTGAGAGAAATGCAAGTGCGTTTCTATCTGAAGTTTCTAAAGGAATAAGTACACTTTAAAAAGAAAATGCATCGATTTCAAAGTAAAGGATTTAGACAGAAATGGATATCTTTCAAAGCCCAGCATGGAGACAGAAATGCAAAACTCCATTATCTTCTAACAATGGTTTACAATGTGAGAAACAAGTGCTTCTCTTTTGGGAGAAACGCATGTGTGTTTATGTCTCAAGCTTCAAAAAATGAGTGCAATTTACAAAGAAAGGGCTTATCTTTCAAAGACTAGCAATTAGACAGCAATGCAATACTTCCTTCACTTCTAACAATGCTTTAAAAAACTGATGAGCAAGTGCTTCTCTTTTGAGAGAAACGCATGTACGTTTCTATCTGAAGCTTCTAAAAAAATAAGTACAGGTTCAAAGACAGTGCTTATCTTTCAAAGTACAGCATGTAGACCGAAAGACAACACTCCTTTCAATTCTAACAAGATTTTGTACTGTTAGAAGCAAGTGCTTCTCATTTGAGAACAAACACAACTGCTCTTATCAGGAAAGCTTCTATAGACTCACATACAGTTTCAAGAGAAAGGGCTTATCTTCCAAAATACAGCATTTAAACAGAAATGCAAAACTTCAAAACATTCTAAAGAAGCTTCACACAGTTACTAGCAAGCGTTTCTCTTTTGAGAGAAATGTATGTACATTTCTATCTGAAGCTTCTAAGGAAATAAATACACTTTCAAAAGAAAGTATTTTTTATAGGACAGCATTTTGAAAGATATGCAACAGTGCATTCAGAACTAACAATGCTTTCTAATCTTTGAAGCAAGTGATTCTCATTTGCGAGAAACACATATGCGTTTCACAGGAAAGTTTCTATAGAATTACGTCCACTTTAGAGAGGAACTGATTATCTTTCAAAGTCCACATTTTGGAGAGAAATGCAACACACCATTTCCATCTAACAATGCTTACACTGTGAAAAGCAAGTGGTTCTCTTTTGAGAGAAATGCAAGTGCGTTTCTATCTGAAAATTTTAAAGATATAAGTACACTTTTAAAAGAAAGTGCTTCGATTTCAAAGTAAAGCATTCAGACAGAAATGGATATCTTTCAAAGCCACGTGTCCGTTTCTATCTGAAGCTTGTAAAAAAACAAGTACATTTTCAAAAGAAATTGCTAATCTTTCAAAGTACAGCATGTAGACTGAAAGACAACACTCACTTCAATTCTAACAATAATGTGCAGTGTTAGAAGCAAGTGCTTCTCATTCGGGACAAACACAACTGCTTTTATCAGGAAAGGTTATATAGACTTATGTACAGTTTCAAGAGAAAGGGCTTATTTTCCAAAGTACAGCATTTAGACAGCAGTGCAAAACTACAAAATGTTCTAACAAAGCTTCACAAGGTTAGGAGCAAGCGTTTCTCCTTTGAGAGAAATATATGTACATTTCTATCCGAAGCTTCTAAAGAAATAAGTACACTTCCAAAGAAAGTATTTTTTATAGAACAGCATTTTGAAAGATATGCAACAGTGCATTCAACACTAACAATGCTTTCTAATCTTTGAAGCAAGTGATTCTCATTTGCGAGAAACACATATGCGTTTCACAGGAAAACTTCTATAGAATTACGTCCACTTTAGAGAGGAACTGATTATCTTTCAAAGTCCACATTTTGGACAGAAATGCAACACACCATTTCCATCTAACAATGCTTACACTGTGAAAAGCAAGTGGTTCTCTTTTGAGAGAAATGCAAGTGCGTTTCTATCTGAAATTTCTAAAGATGTAAGTACACTTTTAAAAGAAATTGCTTAGATTTCAAAGTAAAGCATTCAGACAGAAATGGATATCTTTCAAAGCCACGTGTACGTTTCTATCCGAAGCTTCTAAAAAGATAAGTACATTTTCAAAAGAAAGTGCTTATCTTTCAAAGTACAGCATGTAGACCGAAAGACAACACTCCCTTCAATTCTAACAATAATTTGCAGTGTTAGAAGCAAGTGCTTCTCATTTGACACAAACACAACTGCTTTTATCAGGAAAGCTTCTATAGACTTATGTACAGTTTCAAGAGAAAGGGCTTATTTTCTAAAGAACAGCATTTAGACAGCAATGCAAAACTCCAAAACGTTCTAACAAAGCTTCACAAGGTTAGGAGCAAGCGTTTCTCCTTTGAGAGAAATATATGTACATTTCTATCCAAAGCTTCTAAAGAAATAAGTACACTTCCAAAGAAAGTATTTTTTATAGAACAGCATTTTGAAAGATATGCAACAGTGCATTCAGCACTAAAAATCCTTTGTAATCTTTGAAGCAAGTGATTCTCATTTGCTAGAAACACTTATGCGTTCCACAGGAAAGCTTCTATAGAATTACGTCCAATTTAGAGAGAAACTGCTTACCTTTCAAAGTCCAGCATTTGGACAGAAATGCAACACACAATTTCAATCTACCATTCTACCACTGTGAAAAGCAAATGTTTCTCTTTTGAGAGAAATATATGTACATTTCTATCCGAAGCTTCTAAAGAAATAAGTACTCTTTCAAAAGAAAATATTTTCTATAGTACAGCATTTTGAAAGATATGCAACAGTGCACTCAGCACTAAAAATGCTTTGTAATCTTTGAAGCAAGTGATTCTCATTTGCTAGAAACACTTATGCGTTTCACAGGAGAGATTCTATAGAATTACGTCCACTTTAGAGAGAAAATGCTTACCTTTCAAAGTCCAGCATTTGGACAGAAATGCAACACACAATTTCCATCTACCAATGCTTTACACTGTGAAAAGCAAATGCTTCTCTTTTGAGAGAAACGAAAGTGCGTTTCTATTTGAAGTTTCTAAATGAATAAGTGCTCTTTCAAAAGAAAATGCATCGATTTCAAAGTAAAGCATTTAGACAGAAATGGATATCTTTCAAAGCCACGTGTACGTTTCTATCCGAAGGTTCTAAAAAATAAGTACACTTTCAGAAAAAAGTGCTTATCTTTAATACAACAGCATTGTGAAAGAAATGCAGCATTCCATTCCGTACTAACAATGCTTTCAAATCTTTGAAGCAAGTGATTCTCATTTGCGAGAATCACATATGCTTTTCACAGCAAAGCTGCTATAGAATTACGTCCACTTTCAAGAGAAAGTGCTTATCTTTCAAAGGCAAGCATTTGGACAGAAATGCAACACACCACTTCCATCTAACAATGCTTACACTGTGAAAAGCAAATGATTCTCTTTTGAGAGAAAGGCAAGTGCGTTTCTATCTGAAATTTCTAAAGATATAAGTACACTTTTAAAAGAAAGTGCTTCGATTTCAAAGTAAAGCATTTAGACAGAAATGGATATCTTTCAAAGCCACGTGTACGTTTCTATCCGAAGCTTCTAAAACTTAAGTACACTTTCAGAAGAGAGTGCTTATCTTTAATACAACAGCATTGTGAAGGAAATGCAGCACTCCATTCAGTACTAACAATGCTTTCTAATCTCTGAAGCAAGTGATTCTCATTTGCGAGAAACACATATGCGTTTCACAGGAAAACTTCTATAGAATTACATCCACTTTCAAGAGAAAGTGCTTATCTTTCAAAGTCCAGCATTTGGACAGAAATGCAACCCACCATTTCCATCTAACAATGCTTACACTGTGAAAAGGAAGTGATTCTCTTTTGAGAGAAAGGCAAGTGCGTTTCTTTCTGAAATTTCTAAAGATATAAGTACACTTTTAAAAGAAAGTGATTCGATTTCAAAGTAAAGCATTTAGACAGAAATGGATATCTTTCAAAGCCACGTGTCCGTTTCTATCTAAGCTTCTAAATAATAAGTACACTTTCAGAAGAAAGTGCTTATGTTTAATACAACAGCTTTGTGAAAGAAATGCAGCATTCCATTCAGTACTAACAATGCTTTCTAATCTTTGAAGCAAGTGATTCTCATTTGCGAGAATCACATATGCTTTTCACAGGAAAGCTCCTGTAGAATTACGTCCACTTTCAAGAGAAAGTGCTTATCTTTCAAAGTCAAGCATTTGGACAGAAATGCAACACACCACTTCCATCAAACAATGCTTACACTGTGAAAAGCAAATGATTCTCTTTTGAGAGAAATGCAAGCGCGTTTCTATCTGAAATTTCTAAATTTATAAGTACACCTTTAAAAGAAAGTGCTTCGATTTCAAAATAAAGCATTTAGACAGAAATGGATATCTTTCAAAGCCACGTGTACGTTTCTATCCGAAGCTTCTAAAGAAATAAGTACACTTTTAAAAGAAAGTGCTTATCTTTCAAAGTACAGCATGTAGACCGAAAGGCAACACTCCCTTCAATTCTATCAATAATTTGCAAGTGCTTCTCATTTGAGACAAACACAACTGCTTTTATCAGGAAAGCTTCTATAGATTTATTTACTGTTTCAAGAGAAAGGGCTTATTTTCAAAAGTACAGCGTTTAGACAGAAAAGCAAAACTCCAAAACATGCTAACAAAGCTTCAAACGGTTAAGAGCAAGTGTTTCTCTTTTGAGAGAAATATACATACATTTCTATGTGAAGCTTCTAAAGAAATAAGTACACTTTCAAAACAATATATTTTTTATAGTACAGCATTTTGAAAGATATGGAACAGTGCATTCAGCACTAACAATGCTTTCTAATCTTTGAAGCAAGTGATTCTCATTTGCTAGAAACACTTATGCGTTTCACAGGAGAGCTTCTATATTATTACGTCCACTTTAGAGAGAAACTGCTTACCTTTCAAAGTCCAGCATTTGGACAGAAATGCAACACACAATTTCCATCTACCAATGCTTTACACTGTGAAAAGCAAGTGCTTCCCTTTGAGAGAAACGCAAGTGCGTTTCTATTTGAAGTTTCTAAAGGAATAAGTGCTCTTTCAAAAGAAAATGCATCGATTTCAAAGTAAAGCATTTAGACAGAAATGGATATCTTTCAATTTCACGTGTACGTTTCTATCCGAAGGTTCTAAAAAATAAGTACACTTTCAGAAGAAAGTCCTTATCTTTAATACAACAGCATTGTGAAAGAAATGCAGCATTCCATTCAGTACTAACAATGCTTTCTAATCTTTGAAGCAAGTGATTCTCATTTGCGAGAATCACATATGCTTTTCACAGGAAAGCTTCTATAGAATTACGTCCACTTTCCAGAGAAAGTGCTTATCTTTCAAAATCCAGCATTTGGACAGAAATGCAACACACCACTTCCATCTAACAATGCTTACACTGTGAAAAGCAAATGATTCTCTTTTGAGAGAAAGGCAAGTGCATTTCTATCTGAAATTTCTAAAGATATAAGTACACTTTTAAAAGAAAGTGCTTCGATTTCAAAGTAAAGCATTTAGACAGAAATGGATATCTTTCAAAGCCACGTGTACGTTTCTATCTGAAGCTTCTAAAAAATAAGTACACTTTCAGAAGAGAGTGCTTATCTTTAATACAACAGCATTGTGAAGGAAATGCAGCACTCCATTCAGTACTAACAATGCTTTCTAATCTCTGAAGCAAGTGATTCTCATTTGCGAGAAACACATATGCGTTTCACAGGAAAACTTCTATAGAATTACGTCCACTTTCAAGAGAAAGTGCTTATCTTTCAAAGTCCAGCATTTGGACAGAAATGCAACCCACCATTTCCATCTAACAATGCTTACACTGTGAAAAGCAAGTGCTTCTCTTTGGAGAGAAACACAAGTGCGTTTCTATCTGAAATTTCTAAAGATATCAGTACACTTTTAAAAGAAAGTGCTTTGATTTCAAAGTAAAGCATTTAGACAGAAATGGATATCTTTCAAAGCCACGTGTACGTTTCTATCCGAAGCGTCTAAAGAAATAAGTACACTTTCAAGAGAAAGTGCTTATCTTTCAAAGTACAGCGTGTAGACCGATATGCAACACTCTCTTCAATTCTAACAATAATTTGCAAGTGCTTCTCAGTTGAGACAAACACAACTGCTTTTATCAGGAAAGCTTCTATAGATTTATGTACAGTTTCAAGAGAAAGGGCTTATTTTCCAAAGTCTAGCATTTAGACCAAAATGCAAAACTCCAAAACGTTCTAACAAAGCTTCACACGATTACGAGCAAGCATTTCTCTTTTGAGAGAAATATATGTACATTTCTATCCGAAGCTTCTAAAGAAATAAGTACACTTTCAAAAGAAAATATTTTTTATAGTACAGCATTTTGAAAGATATGCAACAGTGCATTCAGCACTAAAAATGCTTTGTAATCTTTGAAGCAAGTGATTCTCATTTGCTAGAAACACTTATTGTTCCACAGGATAGCTTCTATAGAATTTCGTCCACTTTAGAGAGAAACTGCTTACCTTTCAAAGTCCAGCATTTGGACAGAAATGCAACACACAATTTCCATCTACCAATGCTTTACACTGTGAAAAGCAAATGCTTCTCTTTTGAGAGAAACGCAAGTGCGTTTCTATTTGAAGTTTCTAAATGAATAAGTGCTCTTTCAAAAGAAAATGCATCGATTTCAAAGTAAAGCATTTAGACAGAAATGGATATCTTTCAAAGCCACGTGTACGTTTCTATCTGAAGCTTCTAAAACATAAGTACACTTTCAGAAAAAAGTGCTTTTCTTTAATACAACAGCATTGTGAAAGAAATGCAGCATTCCATTCAGTACTAACAATGCTTTCTAATCTTTGAAGCAAGTGATTCTCATTTGCGAGAATCACATATGCTTTTCACAGGAAAGCTTCTATAGAATTACGTTCACTTTCAAGAGAAAGTGCTTATCTTTCAAAGTCAAGCATTTGGACAGAAATGCAACACACCACTTCCATCTAACAATGCTTACACTGTGAAATGCATATGATTCTCTTTTGAGAGAAAGGGAAGTACGTTTCTATCTGAAATTTCTAAAGTTATAAGTACACTTTTAAAAGAAAGGGCTTCGATTTCAAAGTAAAGCATTTAGACAGAAATGGATATCTTTCAAAGCCACGTGTACGTTTCTATCCGAAGCTTCTAAAAAATAAGTACACTTTCAGAAGAGAGTGCTTATCTTTAATACAACAGCATTGTGAAGGAAATACAGCACTCCATTCAGTACTAACAATGCTTTCTAATCTCTGAAGCAAGTGATTCTCATTTGCGAGAAACACATATGCGTTTCACAGGAAAACTTCTATAGAATTACGTCCACTTTCAAGAGAAAGTGCTTATCTTTCAAAGTCCAGCATTTGGACAGAAATGCAACCCACCATTTCCATCTAACAATGCTTACACTGTGAAAAGCAAGTGATTCTCTTTTGAGAGAAAGGCAAGTGCGTTTCTATCTGAAATTTCTAAACATATAAGTACACTTTTAAAAGAAAGTGCTTCGATTTCAAAGTAAAGCATTTAGACAGAAATGGATATCTTTCAAAGCCACGTGTACGTTTCTATCCGAAGCGTCTAAAGAAAGAAGTACACTTTCAAAAGAAAGTGCTTATCTTTCAAAGTACAGCATGTAGCCCGAAAGGCAACACTCCCTTCAATTCTAACAATAATTTGCAGTGTTATAAGCAAGTGTTTCTCATTTGAGACAAACACAACTGCTTTTATCAGGAAAGCTTCTATAGATTTATGTACAGTTTCAAGAGATAGGGCTTATTTTCCAAAGTCCAGCATTTAGACCGAAATGCAAAACTCCAAAACGTTCTAACAAAGCTTCACATGATTACGAGCAAGCGTTTCTCCTTTGAGAGAAATATATGTACATTTCTATCCAAAGCTTCTAAAGAAATAAGTACACTTCCAAAGAAAGTATTTTTTATAGAACAGCATTTTGAAAGATATGCAACAGTGCATTCAGCACTAAAAATCCTTTGTAATCTTTGAAGCAAGTGATTCTCATTTGCTAGAAACACTTATGCGTTCCACAGGAAAGCTTCTATAGAATTACGTCCACTTTAGAGAGAAACTGCTTACCTTTCAAAGTCCAGCATTTGGACAGAAAAACAACACACAATTTCAATCTACCATTCTACCACTGTGAAAAGCAAATGTTTCTCTTTTGAGAGAAATATATGTACATTTCTATCCGAAGCTTCTAAAGAAATAAGTACTCTTTCAAAAGAAAATATTTTTTATAGTACAGCATTTTGAAAGATATGCAACAGTGCACTCAGCACTAAAAATGCTTTGTAATCTTTGAAGCAAGTGATTCTCATTTGCTAGAAACACTTATGCGTTTCACAGGAGAGATTCTATAGAATTACGTCCACTTTAGAGAGAAAATGCTTACCTTTCAAAGTCCAGCATTTGGACAGAAATGCAACACACAATTTCCATCTACCAATGCTTTACACTGTGAAAAGCAAATGCTTCTCTTTTGAGAGAAACACAAGTGCGTTTCTATTTGAAGTTTCTAAATGAATAAGTGCTCTTTCAAAAGAAAATGCATCGATTTCAAAGTAAAGCATTTAGACAGAAATGGATATCTTTCAAAGCCACGTGTACGTTTCTATCTGAAGCTTCTAAAACATAAGTACACTTTCAGAAAAAAGTGCTTTTCTTTAATACAACAGCATTGTGAAAGAAATGCAGCATTCCATTCAGTACTAACAATGCTTTCTAATCTTTGAAGCAAGTGATTCTCATTTGCGAGAATCACATATGCTTTTCACAGGAAAGCTTCTATAGAATTACGTTCACTTTCAAGAGAAAGTGCTTATCTTTCAAAGTCAAGCATTTGGACAGAAATGCAACACACCACTTCCATCTAACAATGCTTACACTGTGAAATGCAAATGATTCTCTTTTGAGAGAAAGGGAAGTACGTTTCTATCTGAAATTTCTAAAGTTATAAGTACACTTTTAAAAGAAAGTGCTTCGATTTCAAAGTAAAGCATTTAGACAGAAATGGATATCTTTCAAAGCCACGTGTACGTTTCTATCCGAAGCTTCTAAAAAATAAGTACACTTTCAGAAGAGAGTGCTTATCTTTAATACAACAGCATTGTGAAGGAAATACAGCACTCCATTCAGTACTAACAATGCTTTCTAATCTCTGAAGCAAGTGATTCTCATTTGCGAGAAACACATATGCGTTTCACAGGAAAACTTCTATAGAATTACGTCCACTTTCAAGAGAAAGTGCTTATCTTTCAAAGTCCAGCATTTGGACAGAAATGCAACCCACCATTTCCATCTAACAATGCTTACACTGTGAAAAGCAAGTGATTCTCTTTTGAGAGAAAGGCAAGTGCGTTTCTATCTGAAATTTCTAAACATATAAGTACACTTTTAAAAGAAAGTGCTTCGATTTCAAAGTAAAGCATTTAGACAGAAATGGATATCTTTCAAAGCCACGTGTACGTTTCTATCCGAAGCGTCTAAAGAAAGAAGTACACTTTCAAAAGAAAGTGCTTATCTTTCAAAGTACAGCATGTAGCCCGAAAGGCAACACTCCCTTCAATTCTAACAATAATTTGCAGTGTTATAAGCAAGTGTTTCTCATTTGAGACAAACACAACTGCTTTTATCAGGAAAGCTTCTATAGATTTATGTACAGTTTCAAGAGATAGGGCTTATTTTCCAAAGTCCAGCATTTAGACCGAAATGCAAAACTCCAAAACGTTCTAACAAAGCTTCACATGATTACGAGCAAGCGTTTCTCCTTTGAGAGAAATATATGTACATTTCTATCCAAAGCTTCTAAAGAAATAAGTACACTTCCAAAGAAAGTATTTTTTATAGAACAGCATTTTGAAAGATATGCAACAGTGCATTCAGCACTAAAAATCCTTTGTAATCTTTGAAGCAAGTGATTCTCATTTGCTAGAAACACTTATGCGTTCCACAGGAAAGCTTCTATAGAATTACGTCCACTTTAGAGAGAAACTGCTTACCTTTCAAAGTCCAGCATTTGGACAGAAATGCAACACACAATTTCAATCTACCATTCTACCACTGTGAAAAGCAAATGTTTCTCTTTTGAGAGAAATATATGTACATTTCTATCCGAAGCTTCTAAAGAAATAAGTACTCTTTCAAAAGAAAATATTTTCTATAGTACAGCATTTTGAAAGATATGCAACAGTGCACTCAGCACTAAAAATGCTTTGTAATCTTTGAAGCAAGTGATTCTCATTTGCTAGAAACACTTATGCGTTTCACAGGAGAGATTCTATAGAATTACGTCCACTTTAGAGAGAAAATGCTTACCTTTCAAAGTCCAGCATTTGGACAGAAATGCAACACACAATTTCCATCTACCAATGCTTTACACTGTGAAAAGCAAATGCTTCTCTTTTGAGAGAAACGCAAGTGCATTTCTATTTGAAGTTTCTAAATGAATAAGTGCTCTTTCAAAAGAAAATGCATCGATTTCAAAGTAAAGCATTTAGACAGAAATGGATATCTTTCAAAGCCACGTGTACGTTTCTATCCGAAGGTTCTAAAAAATAAGTACACTTTCAGAAGAAAGTGCTTATCTTTAATACAACAGCATTGTGAAAGAAATGCAGCATTCCATTCAGTACTAACAATGCTTTCTAATCTTTGAAGCAAGTGATTCTCATTTGCGAGAATCACATATGCATTTCACAGGAAAGCTTCTATAGAATTACGTCCACTTTCAAGAGAAAGTGCTTATCTTTCAAAGTCAAGCATTTCGACAGAAATGCAACACACCACTTCCATCTAACAATGCTTACACTGTGAAAAGCAAATGATTCTCTTTTGAGAGAAAGGCAAGTGCGTTTCTATCTGAAATTTCTAAAGATATAAGTACACTTTTAAAAGAAAGTGCTTCGATTTCAAAGTAAAGCATGTAGACAGAAATGGATATCTTTCAAAGCCACGTGTACGTTTCTATCCGAAGGTTCTAAAAAATAAGTACACTTTCAGAAGAGAGTGCTTATCTTTAATACAACAGCATTGTGAAGGAAATGCAGCACTCCATTCAGTACTAACAATGCTTTCTAATCTCTGAAGCAAGTGATTCTCATTTGCGAGAATCACATATGCGTTTCACAGGAAAACTTCTATAGAATTATGTCCACTTTCAAGAGAAAGTGCTTATCTTTCAAAGTCAAGCATTTGGACAGAAATGCAACACACCACTTCCATCTAACAATGCTTACACTGTGAAAAGCAAATGATTCTCTTTTGAGAGAAAGGCAAGTGCGTTTCTATCTGAAATTTCTAAAGATATAAGTACACTTTTAAAAGAAAGTGCTTCGATTTCAAAGTAAAGCATTTAGACAGAAATGGATATCTTTCAAAGCCACGTGTATGTTTCTATCCGAAGCTTCTAAAGAATAAGTACACTTTCAGAAGAGAGTGCTTATCTTTAATACAACAGCATTGTGAAGGAAATGCAGCATTCCATTCAGTACTAACAATGCTTTCTAATCTTTGAAGCAAGTGATTCTCATTTGCGAGAATCACATATGCATTTCACAGGAAAGCTTCTATAGAATTACGTCCACTTTCAAGAGAAAGTGCTTATCTTTCAAAGTCCAGCATTTGGACAGAAATGCAACCCACCATTTCCATCTAACAATGCTTACACTGTGAAAAGCAAGTGATTCTCTTTTGAGAGAAAGGCAAGTGTGTTTCTATCTGAAATTTCTAACGACATAAGTACACTTCTAAAAGAAAGTGCTTCGATTTCAAAGTAAAGCATTTAGACAGAAATGGATATCTTTCAAAGCCACGTGTACGTTTCTATCCGAAGCGTGTAAAGAAATAAGTACACTTTCTAAAGAAAGTGCTTATCTTTCAAAGTACAGCATGTAGACCGAAAGGCAACACTCCCTTCAATTCTAACAATAATTTGCAGTGTTATAAGCAAGTGTTTCTCATTTGAGACAAACACAACTGCTTTTATCAGGAAAGGTTCTATAGATTTATGTACAGTTTCAAGAGAAAAGGCTTATTTTCCAAAGTCCAGCATTTAGACCGAAATGCAAAACTCCAAAACGTTCTAACAAAGCTTCACACGATTACGAGCAAGCGTTTCTCTTTTGAGAGAAATATATGTACATTTCTATCCGAAGCTTCTAAAGAAATAAGTACTCTTTCAAAAGAAAATATTTTTTATAGTACAGCATTTTGAAAGATATGCAACAGTGCACTCAGCACTAAAAATGCTTTGTAATCTTTGAAGCAAGTGATTCTCATTTGCTAGAAACACTTATGCGTTTCACAGGAGAGATTCTATAGAATTACGTCCACTTTAGAGAGAAAATGCTTACCTTTCAAAGTCCAGCATTTGGACAGAAATGCAACACACAATTTCCATCTACCAATGCTTTACACTGTGAAAAGCAAATGCTTCTCTTTTGAGAGAAACACAAGTGCGTTTCTATTTGAAGTTTCTAAATGAATAAGTGCTCTTTCAAAAGAAAATGCATCGATTTCAAAGTAAAGCATTTAGACAGAAATGGATATCTTTCAAAGCCACGTGTACGTTTCTATCTGAAGCTTCTAAAACATAAGTACACTTTCAGAAAAAAGTGCTTTTCTTTAATACAACAGCATTGTGAAAGAAATGCAGCATTCCATTCAGTACTAACAATGCTTTCTAATCTTTGAAGCAAGTGATTCTCATTTGCGAGAATCACATATGCGTTTCACAGGAAAGCTTCTATAGAATTACGTCCACTTTCAAGAGAAAGTGCTTATCTTTCAAAGTCCAGCATTTGGACAGAAATGCAACCCACCACTTCCATCTAACAATGCTTACACTGTGAAATGCAAATGATTCTCTTTTGAGAGAAAGGGAAGTACGTTTCTATCTGAAATTTCTAAAGTTATAAGTACACTTTTAAAAGAAAGGGCTTCGATTTCAAAGTAAAGCATTTAGACAGAAATGGATATCTTTCAAAGCCACGTGTACGTTTCTATCCGAAGCTTCTAAAAAATAAGTACACTTTCAGAAGAGAGTGCTTATCTTTAATACAACAGCATTGTGAAGGAAATACAGCACTCCATTCAGTACTAACAATGCTTTCTAATCTCTGAAGCAAGTGATTCTCATTTGCGAGAAACACATATGCGTTTCACAGGAAAACTTCTATAGAATTACGTCCACTTTCAAGAGAAAGTGCTTATCTTTCAAAGTCCAGCATTTGGACAGAAATGCAACCCACCACTTCCATCTAACAATGCTTACACTGTGAAAAGCAAGTGATTCTCTTTTGAGAGAAAGGCAAGTGCGTTTCTATCTGAAATTTCTAAACATATAAGTACACTTTTAAAAGAAAGTGCTTCGATTTCAAAGTAAAGCATTTAGACAGAAATGGATATCTTTCAAAGCCACGTGTACGTTTCTATCCGAAGCGTCTAAAGAAAGAAGTACACTTTCAAAAGAAAGTGCTTATCTTTCAAAGTACAGCATGTAGCCCGAAAGGCAACACTCCCTTCAATTCTAACAATAATTTGCAGTGTTATAAGCAAGTGTTTCTCATTTGAGACAAACACAACTGCTTTTATCAGGAAAGCTTCTATAGATTTATGTACAGTTTCAAGAGATAGGGCTTATTTTCCAAAGTCCAGCATTTAGACCGAAATGCAAAACTCCAAAACGTTCTAACAAAGCTTCACATGATTACGAGCAAGCGTTTCTCCTTTGAGAGAAATATATGTACATTTCTATCCAAAGCTTCTAAAGAAATAAGTACACTTCCAAAGAAAGTATTTTTTATAGAACAGCATTTTGAAAGATATGCAACAGTGCATTCAGCACTAAAAATCCTTTGTAATCTTTGAAGCAAGTGATTCTCATTTGCTAGAAACACTTATGCGTTCCACAGGAAAGCTTCTATAGAATTACGTCCACTTTAGAGAGAAACTGCTTACCTTTCAAAGTCCAGCATTTGGACAGAAATGCAACACACAATTTCAATCTACCATTCTACCACTGTGAAAAGCAAATGTTTCTCTTTTGAGAGAAATATATGTACATTTCTATCCGAAGCTTCTAAAGAAATAAGTACTCTTTCAAAAGAAAATATTTTCTATAGTACAGCATTTTGAAAGATATGCAACAGTGCACTCAGCACTAAAAATGCTTTGTAATCTTTGAAGCAAGTGATTCTCATTTGCTAGAAACACTTATGCGTTTCACAGGAGAGATTCTATAGAATTACGTCCACTTTAGAGAGAAAATGCTTACCTTTCAAAGTCCAGCATTTGGACAGAAATGCAACACACAATTTCCATCTACCAATGCTTTACACTGTGAAAAGCAAATGCTTCTCTTTTGAGAGAAACGCAAGTGCATTTCTATTTGAAGTTTCTAAATGAATAAGTGCTCTTTCAAAAGAAAATGCATCGATTTCAAAGTAAAGCATTTAGACAGAAATGGATATCTTTCAAAGCCACGTGTACGTTTCTATCCGAAGGTTCTAAAAAATAAGTACACTTTCAGAAGAAAGTGCTTATCTTTAATACAACAGCATTGTGAAAGAAATGCAGCATTCCATTCAGTACTAACAATGCTTTCTAATCTTTGAAGCAAGTGATTCTCATTTGCGAGAATCACATATGCATTTCACAGGAAAGCTTCTATAGAATTACGTCCACTTTCAAGAGAAAGTGCTTATCTTTCAAAGTCAAGCATTTCGACAGAAATGCAACACACCACTTCCATCTAACAATGCTTACACTGTGAAAAGCAAATGATTCTCTTTTGAGAGAAAGGCAAGTGCGTTTCTATCTGAAATTTCTAAAGATATAAGTACACTTTTAAAAGAAAGTGCTTCGATTTCAAAGTAAAGCATGTAGACAGAAATGGATATCTTTCAAAGCCACGTGTACGTTTCTATCCGAAGCTTCTAAAAAATAAGTACACTTTCAGAAGAGAGTGCTTATCTTTAATACAACAGCATTGTGAAGGAAATGCAGCACTCCATTCAGTACTAACAATGCTTTCTAATGTCTGAAGCAAGTGATTCTCATTTGCGAGAAACACATATGTGTTTCACAGGAAAACTTCTATAGAATTATGTCCACTTTCAAGAGAAAGTGCTTATCTTTCAAAGTCCAGCATTTGGACAGAAATGCAACACACAATTTCCATCTACCAATGCTTACACTGTGAAAAGCAAATGCTTCTCTTTTGAGAGAAAGGCAAGTGCGTTTCTATCTGAAATTTCTAAAGATATAAGTACACTTTTAAAAGAAAGTGCTTCGATTTCAAAGTAAAGCATTTAGACAGAAATGGATATCTTTCAAAGCCACGTGTATGTTTCTATCCGAAGCTTCTAAAGAATAAGTACACTTTCAGAAGAGAGTGCTTATCTTTAATACAACAGCATTGTGAAGGAAATGCAGCATTCCATTCAGTACTAACAATGCTTTCTAATCTTTGAAGCAAGTGATTCTCATTTGCGAGAATCACATATGCATTTCACAGGAAAGCTTCTATAGAATTACGTCCACTTTCAAGAGAAAGTGCTTATCTTTCAAAGTCCAGCATTTGGACAGAAATGCAACCCACCATTTCCATCTAACAATGCTTACACTGTGAAAAGCAAGTGATTCTCTTTTGAGAGAAAGGCAAGTGTGTTTCTATCTGAAATTTCTAACGACATAAGTACACTTCTAAAAGAAAGTGCTTCGATTTCAAAGTAAAGCATTTAGACAGAAATGGATATCTTTCAAAGCCACGTGTACGTTTCTATCCGAAGCGTGTAAAGAAATAAGTACACTTTCTAAAGAAAGTGCTTATCTTTCAAAGTACAGCATGTAGACCGAAAGGCAACACTCCCTTCAATTCTAACAATAATTTGCAGTGTTATAAGCAAGTGTTTCTCATTTGAGACAAACACAACTGCTTTTATCAGGAAAGGTTCTATAGATTTATGTACAGTTTCAAGAGAAAAGGCTTATTTTCCAAAGTCCAGCATTTAGACCGAAATGCAAAACTCCAAAACGTTCTAACAAAGCTTCACACGATTACGAGCAAGCGTTTCTCTTTTGAGAGAAATATATGTACATTTCTATCCGAAGCTTCTAAAGAAATAAGTACTCTTTCAAAAGAAAATATTTTTTATAGTACAGCATTTTGAAAGATATGCAACAGTGCACTCAGCACTAAAAATGCTTTGTAATCTTTGAAGCAAGTGACTCTCATTTGCTAGAAACACTTATGCGTTTCACAGGAAAGCTTCTATAGAATTACGTATACTTTAGAGAGAAACTGCTTATCTTTCAGTGTCCACCATTTGGACAGAAATGCAACACACCATTTCCATCTACCAATGCTTTACACTGCGAAAAGCAAGTGCTTCTCTTTTGAGAGAAATGCAAGTGCGTTTCTATCTGAAGTTTCTAAAGGAATAAGTACACTTTAAAAAGAAAATGCATCGATTTCAAAGTAAAGGATTTAGACAGAAATGGATATCTTTCAAAGCCACGTGTACGTTTCTATCTGAAGCTTCTAAAACATAAGTACACTTTCAGAAAAAAGTGCTTTTCTTTAATACAACAGCATTGTGAAAGAAATGCAGCATTCCATTCAGTACTAACAATGCTTTCTAATCTTTGAAGCAAGTGATTCTCATTTGCGAGAATCACATATGCTTTTCACAGGAAAGCTTCTATAGAATTACGTTCACTTTCAAGAGAAAGTGCTTATCTTTCAAAGTCAAGCATTTGGACAGAAATGCAACACACCACTTCCATCTAACAATGCTTACACTGTGAAATGCAAATGATTCTCTTTTGAGAGAAAGGGAAGTACGTTTCTATCTGAAATTTCTAAAGTTATAAGTACACTTTTAAAAGAAAGGGCTTCGATTTCAAAGTAAAGCATTTAGACAGAAATGGATATCTTTCAAAGCCACGTGTACGTTTCTATCCGAAGCTTCTAAAAAATAAGTACACTTTCAGAAGAGAGTGCTTATCTTTAATACAACAGCCTTGTGAAGGAAATACAGCACTCCATTCAGTACTAACAATGCTTTCTAATCTCTGAAGCAAGTGATTCTCATTTGCGAGAAACACATATGCGTTTCACAGGAAAACTTCTATAGAATTACGTCCACTTTCAAGAGAAAGTGCTTATCTTTCAAAGTCCAGCATTTGGACAGAAATGCAACCCACCATTTCCATCTAACAATGCTTACACTGTGAAAAGCAAGTGATTCTCTTTTGAGAGAAAGGCAAGTGCGTTTCTATCTGAAATTTCTAAACATATAAGTACACTTTTAAAAGAAAGTGCTTCGATTTCAAAGTAAAGCATTTAGACAGAAATGGATATCTTTCAAAGCCACGTGTACGTTTCTATCCGAAGCGTCTAAAGAAAGAAGTACACTTTCAAAAGAAAGTGCTTATCTTTCAAAGTACAGCATGTAGCCCGAAAGGCAACACTCCCTTCAATTCTAACAATAATTTGCAGTGTTATAAGCAAGTGTTTCTCATTTGAGACAAACACAACTGCTTTTATCAGGAAAGCTTCTATAGATTTATGTACAGTTTCAAGAGATAGGGCTTATTTTCCAAAGTCCAGCATTTAGACCGAAATGCAAAACTCCAAAACGTTCTAACAAATCTTCAAACGACTACGAGCAAGCGTTTCTCCTTTGAGAGAAATATATGTACATTTCTATCCAAAGCTTCTAAAGAAATAAGTACACTTCCAAAGAAAGTATTTTTTATAGAACAGCATTTTGAAAGATATGCAACAGTGCATTCAGCACTAAAAATCCTTTGTAATCTTTGAAGCAAGTGATTCTCATTTGCTAGAAACACTTATGCGTTCCACAGGAAAGCTTCTATAGAATTACGTCCACTTTAGAGAGAAACTGCTTACCTTTCAAAGTCCAGCATTTGGACAGAAATGCAACACACAATTTCAATCTACCATTCTACCACTGTGAAAAGCAAATGTTTCTCTTTTGAGAGAAATATATGTACATTTCTATCCGAAGCTTCTAAAGAAATAAGTACTCTTTCAAAAGAAAATATTTTTTATAGTACAGCATTTTGAAAGATATGCAACAGTGCACTCAGCACTAAAAATGCTTTGTAATCTTTGAAGCAAGTGATTCTCATTTGCTAGAAACACTTATGCGTTTCACAGGAGAGATTCTATAGAATTACGTCCACTTTAGAGAGAAAATGCTTACCTTTCAAAGTCCAGCATTTGGACAGAAATGCAACACACAATTTCCATCTACCAATGCTTTACACTGTGAAAAGCAAATGCTTCTCTTTTGAGAGAAACGCAAGTGCATTTCTATTTGAAGTTTCTAAATGAATAAGTGCTCTTTCAAAAGAAAATACATCGATTTCAAAGTAAAGCATTTAGACAGAAATGGATATCTTTCAAAGCCACGTGTACGTTTCTATCCGAAGGTTCTAAAAAATAAGTACACTTTCAGAAGAAAGTGCTTATCTTTAATACAACAGCATTGTGAAAGAAATGCAGCATTCCATTCAGTACTAACAATGCTTTCTAATCTTTGAAGCAAGTGATTCTCATTTGCGAGAATCACATATGCATTTCACAGGAAAGCTTCTATAGAATTACGTCCACTTTCAAGAGAAAGTGCTTATCTTTCAAAGTCAAGCATTTGGACAGAAATGCAACACACCACTTCCATCTAACAATGCTTACACTGTGAAAAGCAAATGATTCTCTTTTGAGAGAAAGGCAAGTGCGTTTCTATCTGAAATTTCTAAAGATATAAGTACACTTTTAAAAGAAAGTGCTTCGATTTCAAAGTAAAGCATGTAGACAGAAATGGATATCTTTCAAAGCCACGTGTACGTTTCTATCCGAAGGTTCTAAAAAATAAGTACACTTTCAGAAGAGAGTGCTTATCTTTAATACAACAGCATTGTGAAGGAAATGCAGCACTCCATTCAGTACTAACAATGCTTTCTAATCTCTGAAGCAAGTGATTCTCATTTGCGAGAATCACATATGCGTTTCACAGGAAAACTTCTATAGAATTATGTCCACTTTCAAGAGAAAGTGCTTATCTTTCAAAGTCAAGCATTTGGACAGAAATGCAACACACCACTTCCATCTAACAATGCTTACACTGTGAAAAGCAAATGATTCTCTTTTGAGAGAAAGGCAAGTGCGTTTCTATCTGAAATTTCTAAAGATATAAGTACACTTTTAAAAGAAAGTGCTTCGATTTCAAAGTAAAGCATTTAGACAGAAATGGATATCTTTCAAAGCCACGTGTATGTTTCTATCCGAAGCTTCTAAAGAATAAGTACACTTTCAGAAGAGAGTGCTTATCTTTAATACAACAGCATTGTGAAGGAAATGCAGCATTCCATTCAGTACTAACAATGCTTTCTAATCTTTGAAGCAAGTGATTCTCATTTGCGAGAATCACATATGCATTTCACAGGAAAGCTTCTATAGAATTACGTCCACTTTCAAGAGAAAGTGCTTATCTTTCAAAGTCCAGCATTTGGACAGAAATGCAACCCACCATTTCCATCTAACAATGCTTACACTGTGAAAAGCAAGTGATTCTCTTTTGAGAGAAAGGCAAGTGTGTTTCTATCTGAAATTTCTAACGACATAAGTACACTTCTAAAAGAAAGTGCTTCGATTTCAAAGTAAAGCATTTAGACAGAAATGGATATCTTTCAAAGCCACGTGTACGTTTCTATCCGAAGCGTGTAAAGAAATAAGTACACTTTCTAAAGAAAGTGCTTATCTTTCAAAGTACAGCATGTAGACCGAAAGGCAACACTCCCTTCAATTCTAACAATAATTTGCAGTGTTATAAGCAAGTGTTTCTCATTTGAGACAAACACAACTGCTTTTATCAGGAAAGGTTCTATAGATTTATGTACAGTTTCAAGAGAAAAGGCTTATTTTCCAAAGTCCAGCATTTAGACCGAAATGCAAAACTCCAAAACGTTCTAACAAAGCTTCACACGATTACGAGCAAGCGTTTCTCTTTTGAGAGAAATATATGTACATTTCTATCCGAAGCTTCTAAAGAAATAAGTACTCTTTCAAAAGAAAATATTTTTTATAGTACAGCATTTTGAAAGATATGCAACAGTGCACTCAGCACTAAAAATGCTTTGTAATCTTTGAAGCAAGTGACTCTCATTTGCTAGAAACACTTATGCGTTTCACAGGAAAGCTTCTATAGAATTACGTATACTTTAGAGAGAAACTGCTTATCTTTCAGTGTCCACCATTTGGACAGAAATGCAACACACCATTTCCATCTACCAATGCTTTACACTGCGAAAAGCAAGTGCTTCTCTTTTGAGAGAAATGCAAGTGCGTTTCTATCTGAAGTTTCTAAAGGAATAAGTACACTTTAAAAAGAAAATGCATCGATTTCAAAGTAAAGGATTTAGACAGAAATGGATATCTTTCAAAGCCACGTGTACGTTTCTATCTGAAGGTTCTAAAAAATAAGTACACTTTCAGAAGAAAGTGCTTATCTTTAATACAACAGCATTGTGAAAGAAATGCAGCATTCCATTCAGTACTAACAATGCTTTCTAATCTTTGAAGCAAGTGATTCTCATTTGCGAGAATCACATATGCATTTCACAGGAAAGCTTCTATAGAATTACGTCCACTTTCAAGAGAAAGTGCTTATCTTTCAAAGTCAAGCATTTCGACAGAAATGCAACACACCACTTCCATCTAACAATGCTTACACTGTGAAAAGCAAATGATTCTCTTTTGAGAGAAAGGCAAGTGCGTTTCTATCTGAAATTTCTAAAGATATAAGTACACTTTTAAAAGAAAGTGCTTCGATTTCAAAGTAAAGCATTTAGACAGAAATGGATATCTTTCAAAGCCACGTGTACGTTTCTATCCGAAGCTTCTAAAACTTAAGTACACTTTCAGAAGAGAGTGCTTATCTTTAATACAACATCATTGTGAAGGAAATGCAGCACTCCATTCAGTACTAACAATGCTTTCTAATCTCTGAAGCAAGTGATTCTCATTTGCGAGAATCACATATGCATTTCACAGGAAAGCTTCTATAGAATTACGTCCACTTTCAAGAGAAAGTGCTTATCTTTCAAAGTCAAGCATTTCGACAGAAATGCAACCCACCATTTCCATCTAACAATGCTTACACTGTGAAAAGGAAGTGATTCTCTTTTGAGAGAAAGGCAAGTGCGTTTCTTTCTGAAATTTCTAAAGTTATAAGTACACTTTTAAAAGAAAGTGCTTCGATTTCAAAGTAAAGCATTTAGACAGAAATGGATATCTTTCAAAGCCACGTGTACGTTTCTATCCGAAGCTTCTAAAGAAATAAGTACACTTTTAAAAGAAAGTGCTTATCTTTCAAAGTACAGCATGTAGACCGAAAGGCAACACTCCCTTCAATTCTATCAATAATTTGCAAGTGCTTCTCATTTGAGACAAACACAACTGCTTTTATCAGGAAAGCTTCTATAGATTTATTTACTGTTTCAAGAGAAAGGGCTTATTTTCAAAAGTACAGCGTTTAGACAGAAAAGCAAAACTCCAAAACATGCTAACAAAGCTTCAAACGGTTAAGAGCAAGTGTTTCTCTTTTGAGAGAAATATACATACATTTCTATGTGAAGCTTCTAAAGAAATAAGTACACTTTCAAAACAATATATTTTTTATAGTACAGCATTTTGAAAGATATGGAACAGTGCATTCAGCACTAACAATGCTTTCTAATCTTTGAAGCAAGTGATTCTCATTTGCTAGAAACACTTATGCGTTTCACAGGAGAGCTTCTATATTATTACGTCCACTTTAGAGAGAAACTGCTTACCTTTCAAAGTCCAGCATTTGGACAGAAATGCAACACACAATTTCCATCTACCAATGCTTTACACTGTGAAAAGCAAATGCTTCCCTTTGAGAGAAACGCAAGTGCGTTTCTATTTGAAGTTTCTAAAGGAATAAGTGCTCTTTCAAAAGAAAATGCATCGATTTCAAAGTAAAGCATTTAGACAGAAATGGATATCTTTCAATTTCACGTGTACGTTTCTATCCGAAGGTTCTAAAAAATAAGTACACTTTCAGAAGAAAGTCCTTATCTTTAATACAACAGCATTGTGAAAGAAATGCAGCATTCCATTCAGTACTAACAATGCTTTCTAATCTTTGAAGCAAGTGATTCTCATTTGCGAGAATCACATATGCTTTTCACAGGAAAGCTTCTATAGAATTACGTCCACTTTCCAGAGAAAGTGCTTATCTTTCAAAATCCAGCATTTGGACAGAAATGCAACACACCACTTCCATCTAACAATGCTTACACTGTGAAAAGCAAATGATTCTCTTTTGAGAGAAAGGCAAGTGCATTTCTATCTGAAATTTCTAAAGATATCAGTACACTTTTAAAAGAAAGTGCTTTGATTTCAAAGTAAAGCATTTAGACAGAAATGGATATCTTTCAAAGCCACGTGTACGTTTCTATCCGAAGCGTCTAAAGAAATAAGTACACTTTCAAGAGAAAGTGCTTATCTTTCAAAGTACAGCGTGTAGACCGATATGCAACACTCTCTTCAATTCTAACAATAATTTGCAAGTGCTTCTCAGTTGAGACAAACACAACTGCTTTTATCAGGAAAGCTTCTATAGATTTATGTACAGTTTCAAGAGAAAGGGCTTATTTTCCAAAGTCTAGCATTTAGACCAAAATGCAAAACTCCAAAACGTTCTAACAAAGCTTCACACGATTACGAGCAAGCGTTTCTCTTTTGAGAGAAATATATGTACATTTCTATCCGAAGCTTCTAAAGAAATAAGTACACTTTCAAAAGAAAATATTTTTTATAGTACAGCATTTTGAAAGATATGCAACAGTGCATTCAGCACTAAAAATGCTTTGTAATCTTTGAAGCAAGTGATTCTCATTTGCTAGAAACACTTATTGTTCCACAGGATAGCTTCTATAGAATTTCGTCCACTTTAGAGAGAAACTGCTTACCTTTCAAAGTCCAGCATTTGGACAGAAATGCAACACACAATTTCCATCTACCAATGCTTTACACTGTGAAAAGCAAATGCTTCTCTTTTGAGAGAAACGCAAGTGCGTTTCTATTTGAAGTTTCTAAATGAATAAGTGCTCTTTCAAAAGAAAATGCATCGATTTCAAAGTAAAGCATTTAGACAGAAATGGATATCTTTCAAAGCCACGTGTACGTTTCTATCTGAAGCTTCTAAAACATAAGTACACTTTCAGAAAAAAGTGCTTTTCTTTAATACAACAGCATTGTGAAAGAAATGCAGCATTCCATTCAGTACTAACAATGCTTTCTAATCTTTGAAGCAAGTGATTCTCATTTGCGAGAATCACATATGCTTTTCACAGGAAAGCTTCTATAGAATTACGTTCACTTTCAAGAGAAAGTGCTTATCTTTCAAAGTCAAGCATTTGGACAGAAATGCAACACACCACTTCCATCTAACAATGCTTACACTGTGAAATGCATATGATTCTCTTTTGAGAGAAAGGGAAGTACGTTTCTATCTGAAATTTCTAAAGTTATAAGTACACTTTTAAAAGAAAGGGCTTCGATTTCAAAGTAAAGCATTTAGACAGAAATGGATATCTTTCAAAGCCACGTGTACGTTTCTATCTGAAGCTTCTAAAAAATAAGTACACTTTCAGAAGAGAGTGCTTATCTTTAATACAACAGCATTGTGAAGGAAATACAGCACTCCATTCAGTACTAACAATGCTTTCTAATCTCTGAAGCAAGTGATTCTCATTTGCGAGAAACACATATGCGTTTCACAGGAAAACTTCTATAGAATTACGTCCACTTTCAAGAGAAAGTGCTTATCTTTCAAAGTCCAGCATTTGGACAGAAATGCAACCCACCATTTCCATCTAACAATGCTTACACTGTGAAAAGCAAGTGATTCTCTTTTGAGAGAAAGGCAAGTGCGTTTCTATCTGAAATTTCTAAACATATAAGTACACTTTTAAAAGAAAGTGCTTCGATTTCAAAGTAAAGCATTTAGACAGAAATGGATATCTTTCAAAGCCACGTGTACGTTTCTATCCGAAGCGTCTAAAGAAAGAAGTACACTTTCAAAAGAAAGTGCTTATCTTTCAAAGTACAGCATGTAGCCCGAAAGGCAACACTCCCTTCAATTCTAACAATAATTTGCAGTGTTATAAGCAAGTGTTTCTCATTTGAGACAAACACAACTGCTTTTATCAGGAAAGCTTCTATAGATTTATGTACAGTTTCAAGAGATAGGGCTTATTTTCCAAAGTCCAGCATTTAGACCGAAATGCAAAACTCCAAAACGTTCTAACAAAGCTTCACATGATTACGAGCAAGCGTTTCTCCTTTGAGAGAAATATATGTACATTTCTATCCAAAGCTTCTAAAGAAATAAGTACACTTCCAAAGAAAGTATTTTTTATAGAACAGCATTTTGAAAGATATGCAACAGTGCATTCAGCACTAAAAATCCTTTGTAATCTTTGAAGCAAGTGATTCTCATTTGCTAGAAACACTTATGCGTTCCACAGGAAAGCTTCTATAGAATTACGTCCACTTTAGAGAGAAACTGCTTATCTTTCAAAGTCCAGCATTTGGACAGAAATGCAACCCACCATTTCCATCTAACAATGCTTACACTGTGAAAAGCAAGCGTTTCTCTTTTGAGAGAAATATATGTACATTTCTATCCGAAGCTTCTAAAGAAATAAGTACTCTTTCAAAAGAAAATATTTTTTATAGTACAGCATTTTGAAAGATATGCAACAGTGCATTCAGCACTAAAAATGCTTTGTAATCTTTGAAGCAAGTGATTCTCATTTGATAGAAACACTTATGCGTTTCACAGGAGAGATTCTATAGAATTACGTCCACTTTAGAGAGAAAATGCTTACCTTTCAAAGTCCAGCATTTGGACAGAAATGCAACACACAATTTCCATCTACCAATGCTTTACACTGTGAAAAGCAAATGCTTCTCTTTTGAGAGAAACGCAAGTGCATTTCTATTTGAAGTTTCTAAATGAATAAGTGCTCTTTCAAAAGAAAATGCATCGATTTCAAAGTAAAGCATTTAGACAGAAATGGATATCTTTCAAAGCCACGTGTACGTTTCTATCCGAAGGTTCTAAAAAATAAGTACACTTTCAGAAGAAAGTGCTTATCTTTAATACAACAGCATTGTGAAAGAAATGCAGCATTCCATTCAGTACTAACAATGCTTTCTAATCTTTGAAGCAAGTGATTCTCATTTGCGAGAATCACATATACTTTTCACAGGAAAGCTTCTATAGAATTACGTCCACTTTCAAGAGAAAGTGCTTATCTTTCAAAGTCAAGCATTTGGACAGAAATGCAACACACCACTTCCATCTAACAATGCTTACACTGTGAAAAGCAAATGATTCTCTTTTGAGAGAAAGGCAAGTGCGTTTCTATCTGAAATTTCTAAAGATATAAGTACACTTTTAAAAGAAAGTGCTTCGATTTCAAAGTAAAGCATTTAGACAGAAATGGATATCTTTCAAAGCCACGTGTACGTTTCTATCCGAAGCTTCTAAAAAATAAGTACACTTTCAGAAGAGAGTGCTTATCTTTAATACAACAGCATTGTGAAGGAAATGCAGCACTCCATTCAGTACTAACAATGCTTTCTAATCTCTGAAGCAAGTGATTCTCATTTGCGAGAATCACATATGCGTTTCACAGGAAAACTTCTATAGAATTACGTCCACTTTCAAGAGAAAGTGCTTATCTTTCAAAGTCAAGCATTTGGACAGAAATGCAACACACCACTTCCATCTAACAATGCTTACGCTGTGAAAAGCAAATGATTCTCTTTTGAGAGAAAGGCAAGTGCGTTTCTATCTGAAATTTCTAAAGATATAAGTACACTTTTAAAAGAAAGTGCTTCGATTTCAAAGTAAAGCATTTAGACAGAAATGGATATCTTTCAAAGCCACGTGTATGTTTCTATCCGAAGCTTCTAAAAAATAAGTACACTTTCAGAAGAGAGTGCTTATCTTTAATACAACAGCATTGTGAAGGAAATGCAGCACTCCATTCAGTACTAACAATGCTTTCTAATCTCTTGAAGCAAGTGATTCTCATTTGCGAGAAACACATATGCGTTTCACAGGAAAGCTTCTATAGAATTACGTCCACTTTCAAGAGAAAGTGCTTATCTTTCAAAGTCCAGCATTTGGACAGAAATGCAACCCACCATTTCCATCTAACAATGCTTACACTGTGAAAAGCAAGTGATTCTCTTTTGAGAGAAAGGCAAGTGTGTTTCTATCTGAAATTTCTAAAGATATAAGTACACTTCTAAAAGAAAGTGCTTCGATTTCAAAGTAAAGCATTTAGACAGAAATGGATATCTTTCAAAGCCACGTGTACGTTTCTATCCGAAGCGTCTAAAGAAATAAGTACACTTTCTAAAGAAAGTGCTTATCTTTCAAAGTACAGCATGTAGACCGAAAGGCAACACTCCCTTCAATTCTAACAATAATTTGCAGTGTTATAAGCAAGTGTTTCTCATTTGAGACAAACACAACTGCTTTTATCAGGAAAGGTTCTATAGATTTATGTACAGTTTCAAGAGAAAGGGCTTATTTTCCAAAGTCCAGCATTTAGACCGAAATGCAAAACTCCAAAACGTTCTAACAAAGCTTCACACGATTACGAGCAAGCGTTTCTCTTTTGAGAGAAATATATGTACATTTCTATCCGAAGCTTCTAAAGAAATAAGTACACTTTCAAAAGAAAATATTTTTTATAGTACAGCATTTTGAAAGATATGCAACAGTGCATTCAGCACTAAAAATGCTTTGTAATCTTTGAAGCAAGTGATTCTCATTTGATAGAAACACTTATGCGTTTCACAGGAGAGATTCTATAGAATTACGTCCACTTTAGAGAGAAAATGCTTACCTTTCAAAGTCCAGCATTTGGACAGAAATGCAACACACAATTTCCATCTACCAATGCTTTACACTGTGAAAAGCAAATGCTTCTCTTTTGAGAGAAACGCAAGTGCGTTTCTATCTGAAGTTTCTAAATGAATAAGTGCTCTTTCAAAAGAAAATGCATCGATTTCAAAGTAAAGCATTTAGACAGAAATGGATATCTTTCAACGCCACGTGTACGTTTCTATCCTAAACTTCTAAAACATAAGTACACTTTCAGAAGAAAGTGCTTATCTTTAATACAACAGCATTGTGAAAGAAATGCAGCATTCCATTCAGTACTAACAATGCTTTCTAATCTTTGAAGCAAGTGATTCTCATTTGCGAGAATCACATATGCTTTTCACAGGAAAGCTTCTATAGAATTACGTCCACTTTCAAGAGAAAGTGCTTATCTTTCAAAGTCCAGCATTTGGACAGAAATGCAACACACCACTTCCATCTAACAATGCTTACACTGTGAAAAGCAAATGATTCTCTTTTGAGAGAAAGGCAAGTGCGTTTCTATCTGAAATTTCTAAAGATATAAGTACACTTTTAAAAGAAAGTGCTTCGATTTCAAAGTAAAGCATTTAGACAGAAATGGATATCTTTCAAAGCCACGTGTACGTTTCTATCCGAAGCTTCTAAAAAATAAGTACACTTTCAGAAGAGAGTGCTTATCTTTAATACAACAGCATTGTGAAGGAAATGCAGCACTCCATTCAGTACTAACAATGCTTTCTAATCTCTGAAGCAAGTGATTCTCATTTGCGAGAAACACATATGCGTTTCACAGGAAAACTTCTATAGAATTACGTCCACTTTCAAGAGAAAGTGCTTATCTTTCAAAGTCCAGCATTTGGACAGAAATGCAACCCACCATTTCCATCTAACAATGCTTACACTGTGAAAAGCAAGTGATTCTCTTTTGAGAGAAAGGCAAGTGCGTTTCTATCTGAAATTTCTAAAGATATAAGTACACTTTTAAAAGAAAGTGCTTCGATTTCAAAGTAAAGCATTTAGACAGAAATGGATATCTTTCAAAGCCACGTGTACGTTTCTATCCGAAGCGTCTAAAGAAAGAAGTACACTTTCAAAAGAAAGTGCTTATCTTTCAAAGTACAGCATGTAGACCGAAAGGCAACACTCCCTTCAATTCTAACAATAATTTGCAGTGGTATAAGCAAGTGTTTCTCATTTGAGACAAACACAACTGCTTTTATCAGGAAAGCTTCTATAGATTTATGTACAGTTTCAAGAGATAGGGCTTATTTTCCAAAGTCCAGCATTGAGACCGAAATGCAAAACTCCAAAACGTTCTAACAAATCTTCAAACGACTACGAGCAAGCTTTTCTCTTTTGAGAGAAATATATGTACATTTCTATCCGAAGCTTCTAAAGAAATAAGTACACTTTCAAAAGAAAATATTTTTTATAGAACAGCATTTTGAAAGATATGCAACAGTGCATTCAGCACTAAAAATCCTTTGTAATCTTTGAAGCAAGTGATTCTCATTTGCTAGAAACACTTATGCGTTCCACAGGAAAGCTTCTATAGAATTACGTCCACTTTAGAGAGAAACTGCTTACCTTTCAAAGTCCAGCATTTGGACAGAAATGCAACACACAATTTCAATCTACCATTCTACCACTGTGAAAAGCAAATGTTTCTCTTTTGAGAGAAATATATGTACATTTCTATCCGAAGCTTCTAAAGAAATAAGTACACTTTCAAAAGAAAATATTTTGTATAGTACAGCATTTTGAAAGATATGTAACAGCGCACTCAGCACTAAAAATGCTTTGTAATCTTTGAAGCAAGTGATTCTCATTTGCTAGAAACACTTCTGCGTTTCACAGGAGAGATTCTATAGAATTACGTCCACTTTAGAGAGAAAATGCTTATCTTTCAAAGTCCAGCATTTGGACAGAAATGCAACACACAATTTCCATCTACCAATGCTTTACACTGTGAAAAGCAAATGCTTCTCTTTTGAGAGAAACGCAAGTGCGTTTCTATCTGAAGTTTCTAAATGAATAAGTGCTCTTTCAAAAGAAAATGCATCGATTTCAAAGTAAAGCATTTAGACAGAAATGGATATCTTTCAAAGCCACGTGTACGTTTCTATCCGAAGCTTCTAAAAAATAAGTACACTTTCAAAAGAAAGTGCTTATCTTTAATACAACAGCATTGTGAAAGAAATGCAGCATTCCATTCAGTACTAACAATGCTTTCTAATCTTTGAAGCAAGTGATTCTCATTTGCGAGAAACACATATGCGTTTCACAGGAAAGCTTCTATAGAATTACGTCCACTTTCAAGAGAAAGTGCTTATCTTTCAAAGTCAAGCATTTGGACAGAAATGCAACACACCACTTCCATCTAACAATGCTTACACTGTGAAAAGCAAATGATTCTCTTTTGAGAGAAAGGCAAGTGCGTTTCTATCTGAAATTTCTAAAGATATAAGTACACTTTTAAAAGAATGTGCTTCGATGTCAATGTAAAGCATTTAGACAGAAATGGATATCTTTCAAAGCCACGTGTACGTTTCTATCCGAAGGTTCTAAAAAATAAGTACACTTTCAGAAGAGAGTGCTTATCTTTAATACAACAGCATTGTGAAGGAAATGCAGCACTCCATTCAGTACTAACAATGCTTTCTAATCTCTGAAGCAAGTGATTCTCATTTGCGAGAATCACATATGCGTTTCACAGGAAAACTTCTATAGAATTACGTCCACTTTCAAGAGAAAGTGCTTATCTTTCAAAGTCAAGCATTTGGACAGAAATGCAACACACCACTTCCATCTAACAATGCTTACACTGTGAAAAGCAAATGATTCTCTTTTGAGAGAAAGGCAAGTGCGTTTCTATCTGAAATTTCTAAAGATATAAGTACACTTTTAAAAGAAAGTGCTTCGATTTCAAAGTAAAGCATTTAGACAGAAATGGATATCTTTCAAAGCCACGTGTACTGTTTCTATCCGAAGCTTCTAAAGAATAAGTACACTTTCAGAAGAAAGTGCTTATCTTTAATACAACAGCATTGTGAAGGAAATGCAGCATTCCATTCAGTACTAACAATGCTTTCTAATCTTTGAAGCAAGTGATTCTCATTTGCGAGAATCACATATGCGTTTCACAGGAAAGCTTCTATAGAATTACGTCCACTTTCAAGAGAAAGTGCTTATCTTTCAAAGTCCAGCATTTGGACAGAAATGCAACCCACCATTTCCATCTAACAATGCTTACACTGTGAAAAGCAAGTGATTCTCTTTTGAGAGAAAGGCAAGTGCGTTTCTATCTGAAATTTCTAAAGATATAAGTACACTTCTAAAAGAAAGTGCTTCGATTTCAAAGTAAAGCATTTAGACAGAAATGGATATCTTTCAAAGCCACGTGTACGTTTCTATCCGAAGCGTCTAAAGAAATAAGTACACTTTCTAAAGAAAGTGCTTATCTTTCAAAGTACAGCATGTAGACCGAAAGGCAACAGTCCCTTCAATTCTAACAATAATTTGCAGTGTTATAAGCAAGTGTTTCTCATTTGAGACAAACACAACTGCTTTTATCAGGAAAGGTTCTATAGATTTATGTACAGTTTCAAGAGAAAGGGCTTATTTTCCAAAGTCCAGCATTTAGACCGAAATGCAAAACTCCAAAACGTTCTAACAAAGCTTCACACGATTACGAGCAAGCGTTTCTCTTTTGAGAGAAATATATGTACATTTCTATCCGAAGCTTCTAAAGAAATAAGTACTCTTTCAAAAGAAAATATTTTTTATAGTACAGCATTTTGAAAGATATGCAACAGTGCACTCAGCACTAAAAATGCTTTGTAATCTTTGAAGCAAGTGATTCTCATTTGCTAGAAACACTTATGCGTTTCACAGGAAAGCTTCTATAGAATTACGTACACTTTAGAGAGAAACTGCTTACCTTTCAAAGTCCAGCATTTGGACAGAAATGCAACACACAATTTCCATCTACCAATGCTTTACACGGTGAAAAGCAAGTGCTTCTCTTTTGAGAGAAACGCAAGTGCGTTTCTATCTGAAGTTTCTAAATGAATAAGTACTCTTTCAAAAGAAAATGCATCGATTTCAAAGTAAAGCATTTAGACAGAAATGGATATCTTTCAAAGCCACGTGTACGTTTCTATCTGAAACTTCTAAAACATAAGTACACTTTCAGAAAAAAGTGCTTTTCTTTAATACAACAGCATTGTGAAAGAAATGCAGCATTCCATTCAGTACTAACAATGCTTTCTAATCTTTGAAGCAAGTGATTCTCATTTGCGAGAATCACATATGCTTTTCACAGGAAAGCTTCTATAGAATTACGTTCACTTTCAAGAGAAAGTGCTTATCTTTCAAAGTCAAGCATTTGGACAGAAATGCAACACACCACTTCCATCTAACAATGCTTACACTGTGAAATGCAAATGATTCTCTTTTGAGAGAAAGGGAAGTACGTTTCTATCTGAAATTTCTAAAGTTATAAGTACACTTTTAAAAGAAAGGGCTTCGATTTCAAAGTAAAGCATTTAGACAGAAATGGATATCTTTCAAAGCCACGTGTACGTTTCTATCCGAAGCTTCTAAAAAATAAGTACACTTTCAGAAGAGAGTGCTTATCTTTAATACAACAGCATTGTGAAGGAAATACAGCACTCCATTCAGTACTAACAATGCTTTCTAATCTCTGAAGCAAGTGATTCTCATTTGCGAGAAACACATATGCGTTTCACAGGAAAACTTCTATAGAATTACGTCCACTTTCAAGAGAAAGTGCTTATCTTTCAAAGTCCAGCATTTGGACAGAAATGCAACCCACCATTTCCATCTAACAATGCTTACACTGTGAAAAGCAAGTGATTCTCTTTTGAGAGAAAGGCAAGTGCGTTTCTATCTGAAATTTCTAAAGATATAAGTACACTTTTAAAAGAAAGTGCTTCGATTTCAAAGTAAAGCATTTAGACAGAAATGGATATCTTTCAAAGCCACGTGTACGTTTCTATCCGAAGCGTCTAAAGAAAGAAGTACACTTTCAAAAGAAAGTGCTTATCTTTCAAAGTACAGCATGTAGCCCGAAAGGCAACACTCCCTTCAATTCTAACAATAATTTGCAGTGTTATAAGCAAGTGTTTCTCATTTGAGACAAACACAACTGCTTTTATCAGGAAAGCTTCTATAGATTTATGTACAGTTTCAAGAGATAGGGCTTATTTTCCAAAGTCCAGCATTTAGACCGAAATGCAAAACTCCAAAACGTTCTAACAAAGCTTCACATGATTACGAGCAAGCGTTTCTCCTTTGAGAGAAATATATGTACATTTCTATCCAAAGCTTCTAAAGAAATAAGTACACTTCCAAAGAAAGTATTTTTTATAGAACAGCATTTTGAAAGATATGCAACAGTGCATTCAGCACTAAAAATCCTTTGTAATCTTTGAAGCAAGTGATTCTCATTTGCTAGAAACACTTATGCGTTCCACAGGAAAGCTTCTATAGAATTACGTCCACTTTAGAGAGAAACTGCTTACCTTTCAAAGTCCAGCATTTGGACAGAAATGCAACACACAATTTCAATCTACCATTCTACCACTGTGAAAAGCAAATGTTTCTCTTTTGAGAGAAATATATGTACATTTCTATCCGAAGCTTCTAAAGAAATAAGTACTCTTTCAAAAGAAAATATTTTTTATAGTACAGCATTTTGAAAGATATGCAACAGTGCACTCAGCACTAAAAATGCTTTGTAATCTTTGAAGCAAGTGATTCTCATTTGCTAGAAACACTTATGCGTTTCACAGGAGAGCTTCTATAGAATTACGTCCACTTTAGAGAGAAAATGCTTACCTTTCAAAGTCCAGCATTTGGACAGAAATGCAACACACAATTTCCATCTACCAATGCTTTACACTGTGAAAAGCAAATGCTTCTCTTTTGAGAGAAACGCAAGTGCGTTTCTATCTGAAGTTTCTAAAGGAATAAGTGCTCTTTCAAAAGAAAATGCATCGATTTCAAAGTAAAGCATTTAGACAGAAATGGATATCTTTCAAAGCCACGTGTACGTTTCTATCCGAAGGTTCTAAAAAATAAGTACACTTTCAGAAGAAAGTGCTTATCTTTAATACAACAGCATTGTGAAAGAAATGCAGCATTCCATTCAGTACTAACAATGCTTTCTAATCTTTGAAGCAAGTGATTCTCATTTGCGAGAATCACATATGCATTTCACAGGAAAGCTTCTATAGAATTACGTCCACTTTCAAGAGAAAGTGCTTATCTTTCAAAGTCAAGCATTTCGACAGAAATGCAACACACCACTTCCATCTAACAATGCTTACACTGTGAAAAGCAAATGATTCTCTTTTGAGAGAAAGGCAAGTGCGTTTCTATCTGAAATTTCTAAAGATATAAGTACACTTTTAAAAGAAAGTGCTTCGATTTCAAAGTAAAGCATTTAGACAGAAATGGATATCTTTCAAAGCCACGTGTACGTTTCTATCCGAAGGTTCTAAAAAATAAGTACACTTTCAGAAGAGAGTGCTTATCTTTAATACAACAGCATTGTGAAGGAAATGCAGCACTCCATTCAGTACTAACAATGCTTTCTAATCTCTGAAGCAAGTGATTCTCATTTGCGAGAATCACATATGCGTTTCACAGGAAAACTTCTATAGAATTATGTCCACTTTCAAGAGAAAGTGCTTATCTTTCAAAGTCAAGCATTTGGACAGAAATGCAACACACCACTTCCATCTAACAATGCTTACACTGTGAAAAGCAAATGATTCTCTTTTGAGAGAAAGGCAAGTGCGTTTCTATCTGAAATTTCTAAAGATATAAGTACACTTTTAAAAGAAAGTGCTTCGATTTCAAAGTAAAGCATTTAGACAGAAATGGATATCTTTCAAAGCCACGTGTACGTTTCTATCCGAAGCTTCTAAAGAATAAGTACACTTTCAGAAGAGAGTGCTTATCTTTAATACAACAGCATTGTGAAGGAAATGCAGCATTCCATTCAGTACTAACAATGCTTTCTAATCTTTGAAGCAAGTGATTCTCATTTGCGAGAATCACATATGCATTTCACAGGAAAGCTTCTATAGAATTACGTCCACTTTCAAGAGAAAGTGCTTATCTTTCAAAGTCCAGCATTTGGACAGAAATGCAACCCACCATTTCCATCTAACAATGCTTACACTGTGAAAAGCAAGTGATTCTCTTTTGAGAGAAAGGCAAGTGCGTTTCTATCTGAAATTTCTAAAGATATAAGTACACTTTTAAAAGAAAGTGCTTCGATTTCAAAGTAAAGCATTTAGACAGAAATGGATATCTTTCAAAGCCACGTGTACGTTTCTATCCGAAGCGTCTAAAGAAATAAGTACACTTTCTAAAGAAAGTGCTTATCTTTCAAAGTACAGCATGTAGACCGAAAGGCAACAGTCCCTTCAATTCTAACAATAATTTGCAGTGTTATAAGCAAGTGTTTCTCATTTGAGACAAACACAACTGCTTTTATCAGGAAAGGCTTCTATAGATTTACGTAGAGTTTCAAGAGAAAGGGCTTATTTTCGAAAGTACAGCATTTAGACAGAAATGCAAAACTCCAAAACGTTCTAACAAAGCTTCACACGGTTAGGAGCAAGCGTTTCTCTTTTGAGAGAAATATATGTACATTTCTATCCGAAGCTTCTAAAGAAATAAGTACACTTTGAAAAAAAGTATTTTATATAGTAACAGCATTTTGAAAGATATGCAACAGTGCATTCAGCACTAACAATGCATTCTAATCTTTGAAGCAAGTGATTCTCATTTGCTAGAAACACTTATGCGTTTCACAGGAAAGCTTCTATAGAATTACGTACACTTTAGAGAGAAACTGCTTACCTTTCAAAGTCCAGCATTTGGACAGAAATGCAACACACAATTTCCATCTACCAATGCTTTACACTGTGAAAAGCAAGTGCTTCTCTTTTGAGAGAAACGCAAGTGCGTTTCTATCTGAAGTTTCTAAAGGAATAAGTACACTTTCAAAAGAAAATGCATCGATTTCAAAGTAAAGCATTTAGACAGAAATGGATATCTTTCAAAGCCACGTGTACGTTTCTATCCTAAGCTTCTTAAACATAAGTACACTTTCAGAAGAAAGTGCTTATCTTTAATACAACAGCATTGTGAAAGAAATGCAGCATTCCATTCAGTACTAACAATGCTTTCTAATCTTTGAAGCAAGTGATTCTCATTTGCGAGAATCACATATGCTTTTCACAGGAAAGCTTCTATAGAATTACGTCCACTTTCAAGAGAAAGTGCTTATCTTTCAAAGTCCAGCATTTGGACAGAAATGCAACACACCATTTCCCATCTAACAATGCTTACACTGTGAAAATGCAAATGATTCTCTTTTGAGAGAAAGGCAAGTGCGTTTCTATCTGAAATTTCTAAAGATATAAGTACACTTTTAAAAGAAAGTGCTTCGATTTCAAAGTAAAGCATTTAGACAGAAATGGATATCTTTCAAAGCCACGTGTACGTTTCTATCCGAAGCTTCTAAAAAATAAGTACACTTTCAGAAGAAAGTGCTTATCTTTAATACAACAGCATTGTGAAGGAAATGCAGCACTCCATTCAGTACTAACAATGCTTTCTAATCTTTGAAGCAAGTGATTCTCATTTGCGAGAAACACATATGCGTTTCACAGGAAAGCTTCTATAGAATTACGTCCACTTTCAAGAGAAAGTGCTTATCTTTCAAAGTCCAGCATTTGGACAGAAATGCAACACACCATTTCCATCTAACAATGCTTACACTGTGAAAAGCAAGTGATTCTCTTTTGAGAGAAATGCAAGTGCGTTTCTATCTGAAATTTCTAAAGATATAAGTACACTTTTAAAAGAAAGTGCTTCGATTTCAAAGTAAAGCATTTAGACAGAAATGGATATCTTTCAAAGCCACGTGTACGTTTTGTCTGAAGCTTCTAAAGAATAAGTACACTTTCAAAAGAAAGTGCTTATCTTTCAAAGTACAGCATGTAGACCGAAAGGCAACACTCCCTTCAATTCTAACAATAATTTGCAGTGTTAGAAGCAAGTGCTTCTCATTTGAGACAAACACAACTGCTTTTATCAGGAAAGCTTCTATAGATTTACGTACAGTTTCAAGAGAAAGGGCTTATTTTCCAAAGTACAGCATTTAGACAGAAATGCAAAACTTCAAAACGTTCTAACAAAGCTTCACATGGTTAGGAGCAAGCGTTTCTCTTTTGAGAGAAATATATGTACATTTCTATCCGAAGCTTCTAAAGAAATAAGTACACTTTCAAAAGAAAATATTTTTTATAGTACAGCATTTTGAAAGATATGTAACAGTGCATTCAGCACTAACAATGCATTCTAATCTTTGAAGCAAGTGATTCTCATTTGCTAGAAACACTTATGCGTTTCACAGGAGAGCTTCTATATTATTACGTCCACTTTAGAGAGAAACTGCTTACCTTTCAAAGTCCAGCATTTGGACAGAAATGCAACACACAATTTCCATCTACCAATGCTTTACACTGTGAAAAGCAAATGCTTCTCTTTGAGAGAAACGCAAGTGCGTTTCTATTGAAGTTTCTAAAGGAATAAGTGCTCTTTCAAAAGAAAATGCATCGATTTCAAAGTAAAGCATTTAGACAGAAATGGATATCTTTCAAAGCCACGTGTACGTTTCTATCCGAAGCTTCTAAAAAATAAGTACACTTTCAAAAGAAAGTGCTTATCTTTAATACAACAGCATTGTGAAAGAAATGCAGCATTCCATTCAGTACTAACAATGCTTTCTAATCTTTGAAGCAAGTGATTCTCATTTGCGAGAAACACATATGCTTTTCACAGGAAAGCTTCTATAGAATTACGTCCACTTTCAAGAGAAAGTGCTTATCTTTCAAAGTCCAGCATTTGGACAGAAATGCAACACACCATTTCCATCTAACAATGCTTACACTGTGAAAAGCAAATGATTCTCTTTTGAGAGAAAGGCAAGTGCGTTTCTATCTGAAATTTCTAAAGATATAAGTACACTTTTAAAAGAAAGTGCTTCGATTTCAAAGTAAAGCATTTAGACAGAAATGGATATCTTTCAAAGCCACGTGTACGTTTCTATCAGAAGCCTGTAAAGAAAGAAGTACACTTTCAAGAGAAAGTGCTTATCTTTCAAAGTACAGCATGTAGACCGAAAGGCAACACTCCCTTCAATTCTAACAATAATTTGCAGTGTTAGAGCAAGTGCTTCTAAGTTGAGACAAACACAACTGCTTTTATCAGGAAAGCTTCTATAGATTTATGTACAGTTTCAAGAGAAAGGGCTTATTTTCCAAAGTCCAGCATTTAGACCAAAATGCAAAACTCCAAAACGTTCTAACAGAGCTTCACACGATTACGAGCAAGCGTTTCTCTTTTGAGAGAAATATATGTACATTTCTACCCGAAGCTTCTAAAGAAATAAGTACACTTTCAAAAGAAAATATTTTTTATAATACAGCATTTTGAAAGATATGCAACAGTGCATTCAGCACTAAAAATGCTTTGTAATCTTTGAAGCAAGTGATTCTCATTTGCTAGAAACACTTATTGTTCCACAGGATAGCTTCTATAGAATTACGTCCACTTTAGAGAGAAACTGCTTACCTTTCAAAGTCCAGCATTTGGACAGAAATGCAACACACAATTTCCATCTACCAATGCTTTACACTGTGAAAAGCAAATGCTTCTCTTTTGAGAGAAACGCAAGTGCGTTTCTATTTGAAGTTTCTAAAGGAATAAGTGCTCTTTCAAAAGAAAATGCATCGATTTCAAAGTAAAGCATTTAGACAGAAATGGATATCTTTCAAAGCCACGTGTACGTTTCTATCTGAAGCTTCTAAAACATAAGTACACTTTCAGAAGAGAGTGCTTATCTTTAATACAACAGCATTGTGAAAGAAATGCAGCATTCCATTCAGTACTAACAATGCTTTCTAATCTTTGAAGCAAGTGATTCTCATTTGCGAGAATCACATATGCTTTTCACAGGAAAGCTTCTATAGAATTACGTCCACTTTCAAGAGAAAGTGCTTATCTTTCAAAGTCAAGCATTTGGACAGAAATGCAACACACCACTTCCATCTAACAATGCTTACACTGTGAAATGCAATGATTCTCTTTTGAGAGAAAGGGAAGTACGTTTCTATCTGAAATTTCTAAAGTTATAAGTACACTTTTAAAAGAAAGTGCTTCGATTTCAAAGTAAAGCATTTAGACAGAAATGGATATCTTTCAAAGCCACGTGTACGTTTCTATCTGAAGCTTCTAAAAAATAAGTACACTTTCAGAAGAGAGTGCTTATCTTTAATACAACAGCATTGTGAAGGAAATACAGCACTCCATTCAGTACTAACAATGCTTTCTAATCTCTGAAGCAAGTGATTCTCATTTGCGAGAAACACATATGCGTTTCACAGGAAAACTTCTATAGAATTACGTCCACTTTCAAGAGAAAGTGCTTATCTTTCAAAGTCCAGCATTTGGACAGAAATGCAACCCACCATTTCCATCTAACAATGCTTACACTGTGAAAAGCAAGTGATTCTCTTTTGAGAGAAAGGCAAGTGCGTTTCTATCTGAAATTTCTAAACTTATAAGTACACTTCTAAAAGAAAGTGCTTCGATTTCAAAGTAAAGCATTTAGACAGAAATGGATATCTTTCAAAGCCACGTGTACGTTTCTATCTGAAGCGTCTAAAGAAATAAGTACACTTTCAAAAGAAAGTGCTTATCTTTCAAAGTACAGCATGTAGACCGAAAGGCAACACGCCCTTCAATTCTAACAATAATTTGCAGTGTTATAAGCAAGTGTTTCTCATTTGAGACAAACACAACTGCTTTTATCAGGAAAGCTTCTATAGATTTATGTACAGTTTCAAGAGATAGGGCTTATTTTCCAAAGTCCAGCATTTAGACCGAAATGCAAAACTCCAAAACGTTCTAACAAAGCTTCACATGATTACGAGCAAGCGTTTCTCCTTTGAGAGAAATATATGTACATTTCTATCCAAAGCTTCTAAAGAAATAAGTACACTTCCAAAGAAAGTATTTTTTATAGAACAGCATTTTGAAAGATATGCAACAGTGCATTCAGCACTAAAAATCCTTTGTAATCTTTGAAGCAAGTGATTCTCATTTGCTAGAAACACTTATGCGTTCCACAGGAAAGCTTCTATAGAATTACGTCCACTTTAGAGAGAAACTGCTTACCTTTCAAAGTCCAGCATTTGGACAGAAATGCAACACACAATTTCAATCTACCATTCTACCACTGTGAAAAGCAAATGTTTCTCTTTTGAGAGAAATATATGTACATTTCTATCCGAAGCTTCTAAAGAAATAAGTACTCTTTCAAAAGAAAATATTTTTTATAGTACAGCATTTTGAAAGATATGCAACAGTGCACTCAGCACTAAAAATGCTTTGTAATCTTTGAAGCAAGTGATTCTCATTTGCTAGAAACACTTATGCGTTTCACAGGAGAGATTCTATAGAATTACGTCCACTTTAGAGAGAAAATGCTTACCTTTCAAAGTCCAGCATTTGGACAGAAATGCAACACACAATTTCCATCTACCAATGCTTTACACTGTGAAAAGCAAATGCTTCTCTTTTGAGAGAAACGCAAGTGCATTTCTATTTGAAGTTTCTAAATGAATAAGTGCTCTTTCAAAAGAAAATGCATCGATTTCAAAGTAAAGCATTTAGACAGAAATGGATATCTTTCAAAGCCACGTGTACGTTTCTATCCGAAGGTTCTAAAAAATAAGTACACTTTCAGAAGAAAGTGCTTATCTTTAATACAACAGCATTGTGAAAGAAATGCAGCATTCCATTCAGTACTAACAATGCTTTCTAATCTTTGAAGCAAGTGATTCTCATTTGCGAGAATCACATATGCTTTTCACAGGAAAGCTTCTATAGAATTACGTCCACTTTCTAGAGAAAGTGCTTATCTTTCAAAGTCCAGCATTTGGACAGAAATGCAACACACCACTTCCATCTAACAATGCTTACACTGTGAAAAGCAAATGATTCTCTTTTGAGAGAAAGGCAAGTGCATTTCTATCTGAAATTTCTAAAGATATAAGTACACTTTTAAAAGAAAGTGCTTCGATTTCAAAGTAAAGCATTTAGACAGAAATGGATATCTTTCAAAGCCACGTGTACGTTTCTATCCGAAGCTTCTAAAAAATAAGTACACTTTCAGAAGAGAGTGCTTATCTTTAATATAACAGCATTGTGAAGGAAATGCAGCACTCCATTCAGTACTAACAATGCTTTCTAATCTCTGAAGCAAGTGATTCTCATTTGCGAGAATCACATATGCGTTTCACAGGAAAACTTCTATAGAATTACGTCCACTTTCAAGAGAAAGTGCTTATCTTTCAAAGTCAAGCATTTGGACAGAAATGCAACACACCACTTCCATCTAACAATGCTTACACTGTGAAAAGCAAATGATTCTCTTTTGAGAGAAAGGCAAGTGCGTTTCTATCTGAAATTTCTAAAGATATAAGTACACTTTTAAAAGAAAGTGCTTCGATTTCAAAGTAAAGCATTTAGACAGAAATGGATATCTTTCAAAGCCACGTGTATGTTTCTATCCGAAGCTTCTAAAGAATAAGTACACTTTCAGAAGAGAGTGCTTATCTTTAATACAACAGCATTGTGAAGGAAATGCAGCACTCCATTCAGTACTAACAATGCTTTCTAATCTCTGAAGCAAGTGATTCTCATTTGCGAGAAACACATATGCGTTTCACAGGAAAACTTCTATAGAATTACGTTCCACTTTCAAGAGAAAGTGCTTATCTTTCAAAGTCCAGCATTTGGACAGAAATGCAACCCACCATTTCCATCTAACAATGCTTACACTGTGAAAAGCAAGTGCTTCTCTTTGGAGAGAAACACAAGTGTGTTTCTATCTGAAATTTCTAAAGATATCAGTACACTTTTAAAAGAAAGTGCTTCGATTTCAAAGTAAAGCATTTAGACAGAAATGGATATCTTTCAAAGCCACGTGTACGTTTCTATCAGAAGCCTGTAAAGAAAGAAGTACACTTTCAAGAGAAAGTGCTTATCTTTCAAAGTACAGCGTGTTGACCGAAATGCAACACTCTCTTCAATTCTAACAATAATTTGCAAGTGCTTCTCAGTTGAGACAAACACAACTGCTTTTATCAGGAAAGCTTCTATAGATTTATGTACAGTTTCAAGAGAAAGGGCTTATTTTCCAAAGTCCAGCATTTAGACCAAAATGCAAAACTCCAAAACGTTCTAACAGAGCTTCACACGATTACGAGCAAGCGTTTCTCTTTTGAGAGAAATATATGTACATTTCTACCCGAAGCTTCTAAAGAAATAAGTACACTTTCAAAAGAAAATATTTTTTATAATACAGCATTTTGAAAGATATGCAACAGTGCATTCAGCACTAAAAATGCTTTGTAATCTTTGAAGCAAGTGATTCTCATTTGCTAGAAACACTTATTGTTCCACAGGATAGCTTCTATAGAATTTCGTCCACTTTAGAGAGAAACTGCTTACCTTTCAAAGTCCAGCATTTGGACAGAAATGCAACACACAATTTCCATCTACCAATGCTTTACACTGTGAAAAGCAAATGCTTCTCTTTTGAGAGAAACGCAAGTGCGTTTCTATCTGAAGTTTCTAAATGAATAAGTGCTCTTTCAAAAGAAAATGCATCGATTTCAAAGTAAAGCATTTAGACAGAAATGGATATCTTTCAAAGCCACGTGTACGTTTCTATCTGAAGCTTCTAAAACATAAGTACACTTTCAGAAGAAAGTGCTTTCTTTAATACAACAGCATTGTGAAAGAAATGCAGCATTCCATTCAGTACTAACAATGCTTTCTAATCTTTGAAGCAAGTGATTCTCATTTGCGAGAATCACATATGCTTTTCACAGGAAAGCTTCTATAGAATTACGTTCACTTTCAAGAGAAAGTGCTTATCTTTCAAAGTCAAGCATTTGGACAGAAATGCAACACACCACTTCCATCTAACAATGCTTACACTGTGAAATGCAAATGATTCTCTTTTGAGAGAAAGGGAAGTACGTTTCTATCTGAAATTTCTAAAGTTATAAGTACACTTTTAAAAGAAAGGGCTTCGATTTCAAAGTAAAGCATTTAGACAGAAATGGATATCTTTCAAAGCCACGTGTACGTTTCTATCCGAAGCTTCTAAAAAATAAGTACACTTTCAGAAGAGAGTGCTTATCTTTAATACAACAGCATTGTGAAGGAAATACAGCACTCCATTCAGTACTAACAATGCTTTCTAATCTCTGAAGCAAGTGATTCTCATTTGCGAGAAACACATATGCGTTTCACAGGAAAGCTTCTATAGAATTACATCCACTTTCAAGAGAAAGTGCTTATCTTTCAAAGTCCAGCATTTGGACAGAAATGCAACCCACCATTTCCATCTAACAATGCTTACACTGTGAAAAGCAAGTGATTCTCTTTTGAGAGAAAGGCAAGTGCGTTTCTATCTGAAATTTCTAAAGATATAAGTACACTTTTAAAAGAAAGTGATTCGATTTCAAAGTAAAGCATTTAGACAGAAATGGATATCTTTCAAAGCCACGTGTCCGTTTCTATCTAAGCTTCTAAATAATAAGTACACTTTCAGAAGAAAGTGCTTATCTTTAATACAACAGCTTTGTGAAAGAAATGCAGCATTCCATTCAGTACTAACAATGCTTTCTAATCTTTGAAGCAGGTGATTCTCATTTGCGAGAATCACATATGCTTTTCACAGGAAAGCTTCTATAGAATTACGTCCACTTTCAAGAGAAAGTGCTTATCTTTCAAAGTCCAGCATTTGGACAGAAATGCAACACACCACTTCCATCAAACAATGCTTACACTGTGAAAAGCAAATGATTCTCTTTTGAGAGAAAGGCAAGCGCGTTTCTATCTGAAATTTCTAAAGTTATAAGTACACTTTTAAAAGAAAGTGCTTCGATTTCAAAATAAAGCATTTAGACAGAAATGGATATCTTTCAAAGCCACGTGTACGTTTCTATCCGAAGCTTCTAAAGAAATAAGTACACTTTTAAAAGAAAGTGCTTATCTTTCAAAGTACAGCATGTAGACCGAAAGGCAACACTCCCTTCAATTCTATCAATAATTTGCAAGTGCTTCTCATTTGAGACAAACACAACTGCTTTTATCAGGAAAGCTTCTATAGATTTATTTACTGTTTCAAGAGAAAGGGCTTATTTTCAAAAGTACAGCGTTTAGACAGAAAAGCAAAACTCCAAAACATGCTAACAAAGCTTCAAACGGTTAAGAGCAAGTGTTTCTCTTTTGAGAGAAATATACATACATTTCTATGTGAAGCTTCTAAAGAAATAAGTAGACTTTCAAAACAATATATTTTTTATAGTACAGCATTTTGAAAGATATGGAACAGTGCATTCAGCACTAACAATGCTTTCTAATCTTTGAAGCAAGTGATTCTCGTTTGATAGAAACACTTATGCGTTTCACAGGAGAGCTTCTATATTATTACGTCCACTTTAGAGAGAAACTGCTTACCTTTCAAAGTCCAGCATTTGGACAGAAATGCAACACACAATTTCCATCTACCAATGCTTTACACTGTGAAAAGCAAGTGCTTCCCTTTGAGAGAAACGCAAGTGCGTTTCTATTTGAAGTTTCTAAATGAATAAGTGCTCTTTCAAAAGAAAATGCATCGATTTCAAAGTAAAGCATTTAGACAGAAATGGATATCTTTCAATTTCACGTGTACGTTTCTATCCGAAGCGTCTAAAGAAATAAGTACACTTTCAAGAGAAAGTGCTTATCTTTAATACAACAGCATTGTGAAAGAAATGCAGCATTCCATTCAGTACTAACAATGCTTTCTAATCTTTGAAGCAAGGTGATTCTCATTTGCGAGAATCACATATGCTTTTCACAGGAAAGCTTCTATAGAATTACGTCCACTTTCCAGAGAAAGTGCTTATCTTTCAAATCCAGCATTTGGACAGAAATGCAACACACCACTTCCATCTAACAATGCTTACACTGTGAAAAGCAAATGATTCTCTTTTGAGAGAAAGGCAAGTGCGTTTCTATCTGAAATTTCTAAAGATATCAGTACACTTTTAAAAGAAAGTGCTTCGATTTCAAAGTAAAGCATTTAGACAGAAATGGATATCTTTCAAAGCCACGTGTACGTTTCTATCAGAAGCCTGTAAAGAAAGAAGTACACTTTCAAGAGAAAGTGCTTATCTTTCAAAGTACAGCGTGTTGACCGAAATGCAACACTCTCTTCAATTCTAACAATAATTTGCAAGTGCTTCTCAGTTGAGACAAACACAACTGCTTTTATCAGGAAAGCTTCTATAGATTTATGTACAGTTTCAAGAGAAAGGGCTTATTTTCCAAAGTCCAGCATTTAGACCAAAATGCAAAACTCCAAAACGTTCTAACAGAGCTTCACACGATTACGAGCAAGCGTTTCTCTTTTGAGAGAAATATATGTACATTTCTACCCGAAGCTTCTAAAGAAATAAGTACACTTTCAAAAGAAAATATTTTTTATAATACAGCATTTTGAAAGATATGCAACAGTGCATTCAGCACTAAAAATGCTTTGTAATCTTTGAAGCAAGTGATTCTCATTTGCTAGAAACACTTATTGTTCCACAGGATAGCTTCTATAGAATTTCAGTCCACTTTAGAGAGAAACTGCTTACCTTTCAAAGTCCAGCATTTGGACAGAAATGCAACACACAATTTCCATCTACCAATGCTTTACACTGTGAAAAGCAAATGCTTCTCTTTTGAGAGAAACGCAAGTGCGTTTCTATCTGAAGTTTCTAAATGAATAAGTGCTCTTTCAAAAGAAAATGCATCGATTTCAAAGTAAAGCATTTAGACAGAAATGGATATCTTTCAAAGCCACGTGTACGTTTCTATCTGAAGCTTCTAAAACATAAGTACACTTTCAGAAAAAAGTGCTTTTCTTTAATACAACAGCATTGTGAAAGAAATGCAGCATTCCATTCAGTACTAACAATGCTTTCTAATCTTTGAAGCAAGTGATTCTCATTTGCGAGAATCACATATACTTTTCACAGGAAAGCTTCTATAGAATTACGTCCACTTTCAAGAGAAAGTGCTTATCTTTCAAAGTCCAGCATTTGGACAGAAATGCAACCCACCACTTCCATCTAACAATGCTTACACTGTGAAATGCAAATGATTCTCTTTTGAGAGAAAGGGAAGTACGTTTCTATCTGAAATTTCTAAAGTTATAAGTACACTTTTAAAAGAAAGGGCTTCGATTTCAAAGTAAAGCATTTAGACAGAAATGGATATCTTTCAAAGCCACGTGTACGTTTCTATCCGAAGCTTCTAAAAAATAAGTACACTTTCAGAAGAGAGTGCTTATCTTTAATACAACAGCATTGTGAAGGAAATGCAGCACTCCATTCAGTACTAACAATGCTTTCTAATCTCTGAAGCAAGTGATTCTCATTTGCGAGAAACACATATGCGTTTCACAGGAAAACTTCTATAGAATTACGTCCACTTTCAAGAGAAAGTGCTTATCTTTCAAAGTCCAGCATTTGGACAGAAATGCAACCCACCATTTCCATCTAACAATGCTTACACTGTGAAAAGCAAGTGATTCTCTTTTGAGAGAAAGGCAAGTGCATTTCTATCTGAAATTTCTAAAGATATAAGTACACTTTTAAAAGAAAGTGCTTCGATTTCAAAGTAAAGCATTTAGACAGAAATGGATATCTTTCAAAGCCACGTGTACGTTTCTATCCGAAGCGTCTAAAGAAAGAAGTACACTTTCAAAAGAAAGTGCTTATCTTTCAAAGTACAGCATGTAGCCCGAAAGGCAACACTCCCTTCAATTCTAACAATAATTTGCAGTGTTATAAGCAAGTGTTTCTCATTTGAGACAAACACAACTGCTTTTATCAGGAAAGCTTCTATAGATTTATGTACAGTTTCAAGAGATAGGGCTTATTTTCCAAAGTCCAGCATTTAGACCGAAATGCAAAACTCCAAAACGTTCTAACAAAGCTTCACATGATTACGAGCAAGCGTTTCTCTTTTGAGAGAAATATATGTACATTTCTATCCAAAGCTTCTAAAGAAATAAGTACACTTCCAAAGAAAGTATTTTTTATAGAACAGCATTTTGAAAGATATGCAACAGTGCATTCAGCACTAAAAATCCTTTGTAATCTTTGAAGCAAGTGATTCTCATTTGCTAGAAACACTTATGCGTTCCACAGGAAAGCTTCTATAGAATTACGTCCACTTTAGAGAGAAACTGCTTACCTTTCAAAGTCCAGCATTTGGACAGAAATGCAACACACAATTTCAATCTACCATTCTACCACTGTGAAAAGCAAATGTTTCTCTTTTGAGAGAAATATATGTACATTTCTATCCGAAGCTTCTAAAGAAATAAGTACTCTTTCAAAAGAAAATATTTTTTATAGTACAGCATTTTGAAAGATATGCAACAGTGCACTCAGCACTAAAAATGCTTTGTAATCTTTGAAGCAAGTGATTCTCATTTGCTAGAAACACTTATGCGTTCCACAGGAAAGCTTCTATAGAATTACGTCCACTTTAGAGAGAAACTGCTTACCTTTCAAAGTCCAGCATTTGGACAGAAATGCAACACACAATTTCCATCTACCAATGCTTTACACTGTGAAAAGCAAATGCTTCTCTTTTGAGAGAAACGCAAGTGCGTTTCTATTTGAAGTTTCTAAATGAATAAGTGCTCTTTCAAAAGAAAATGCATCGATTTCAAAGTAAAGCATTTAGACAGAAATGGATATCTTTCAAAGCCACGTGTACGTTTCTATCCGAAGGTTCTAAAAAATAAGTACACTTTCAGAAGAAAGTGCTTATCTTTAATACAACAGCATTGTGAAAGAAATGCAGCATTCCATTCAGTACTAACAATGCTTTCTAATCTTTGAAGCAAGTGATTCTCATTTGCGAGAATCACATATGCTTTTCACAGGAAAGCTTCTATAGAATTACGTCCACTTTCAAGAGAAAGTGCTTATCTTTCAAAGTCAAGCATTTGGACAGAAATGCAACACACCACTTCCATCTAACAATGCTTACACTGTGAAAAGCAAATGATTCTCTTTTGAGAGAAAGGCAAGTGCGTTTCTATCTGAAATTTCTAAAGATATAAGTACACTTTTAAAAGAAAGTGCTTCGATTTCAAAGTAAAGCATTTAGACAGAAATGGATATCTTTCAAAGCTACATGTACGTTTCTATCCGAAGCTTCTAAAAATAAGTACACTTTCAGAAGAGAGTGCTTATCTTTAATACAACAGCATTGTGAAGGAAATGCAGCACTCCATTCAGTACTAACAATGCTTTCTAATCTCTGAAGCAAGTGATTCTCATTTGCGAGAATCACATATGCGTTTCACAGGAAAACTTCTATAGAATTACGTCCACTTTCAAGAGAAAGTGCTTATCTTTCAAAGTCAAGCATTTGGACAGAAATGCAACACACCACTTCCATCTAACAATGCTTACACTGTGAAAAGCAAATGATTCTCTTTTGAGAGAAAGGCAAGTGCGTTTCTATCTGAAATTTCTAAAGATATAAGTACACTTTTAAAAGAAAGTGCTTCGATTTCAAAGTAAAGCATTTAGACAGAAATGGATATCTTTCAAAGCCACGTGTATGTTTCTATCCGAAGCTTCTAAAGAATAAGTACACTTTCAGAAGAGAGTGCTTATCTTTAATACAACAGCATTGTGAAGGAAATGCAGCACTCCATTCAGTACTAACAATGCTTTCTAATCTCTGAAGCAAGTGATTCTCATTTGCGAGAAACACATATGCGTTTCACAGGAAAACTTCTATAGAATTACGTCCACTTTCAAGAGAAAGTGCTTATCTTTCAAAGTCCAGCATTTGGACAGAAATGCAACCCACCATTTCCATCTAACAATGCTTACACTGTGAAAAGCAAGTGATTCTCTTTTGAGAGAAAGGCAAGTGTGTTTCTATCTGAAATTTCTAAAGATATAAGTACACTTTTAAAAGAAAGTGCTTCGATTTCAAAGTAAAGCATTTAGACAGAAATGGATATCTTTCAAAGCCACGTGTACGTTTCTATCCGAAGCGTCTAAAGAAATAAGTACACTTTCAAGAGAAAGTGCTTATCTTTCAAAGTACAGCAGTGTAGACCGAAATGCAACACTCTCTTCAATTCTAACAATAATTTGCAAGTGCTTCTCAGTTGAGACAAACACAACTGCTTTTATCAGGAAAGCTTCTATAGATTTATGTACAGTTTCAAGAGAAAGGGCTTATTTTCCAAAGTCTAGCATTTAGACCAAAATGCAAAACTCCAAAACGTTCTAACAAAGCTTCACACGATTACGAGCAAGTGTTTCTCTTTTGAGCGAAATATATGTACATTTCTATCCGAAGCTTCTAAAGAAATAAGTACACTTTCAAAAGAAAATATTTTTTATAGTACAGCATTTTGAAAGATATGCAACAGTGCATTCAGCACTAAAAATGCTTTGTAATCTTTGAAGCAAGTGATTCTCATTTGCTAGAAACACTTATTGTTCCACAGGATAGCTTCTATAGAATTTCGTCCACTTTAGAGAGAAACTGCTTACCTTTCAAAGTCCAGCATTTGGACAGAAATGCAACACACAATTTCCATCTACCAATGCTTTACACTGTGAAAAGCAAATGCTTCTCTTTTGAGAGAAACGCAAGTGCGTTTCTATTTGAAGTTTCTAAATGAATAAGTGCTCTTTCAAAAGAAAATGCATCGATTTCAAAGTAAAGCATTTAGACAGAAATGGATATCTTTCAAAGCCACGTGTACGTTTCTATCTGAAGCTTCTAAAACATAAGTACACTTTCAGAAAAAAGTGCTTTTCTTTAATACAACAGCATTGTGAAAGAAATGCAGCATTCCATTCAGTACTAACAATGCTTTCTAATCTTTGAAGCAAGTGATTCTCATTTGCGAGAATCACATATGCTTTTCACAGGAAAGCTTCTATAGAATTACGTTCACTTTCAAGAGAAAGTGCTTATCTTTCAAAGTCAAGCATTTGGACAGAAATGCAACACACCACTTCCATCTAACAATGCTTACACTGTGAAATGCAAATGATTCTCTTTTGAGAGAAAGGGAAGTACGTTTCTATCTGAAATTTCTAAAGTTATAAGTACACTTTTAAAAGAAAGGGCTTCGATTTCAAAGTAAAGCATTTAGACAGAAATGGATATCTTTCAAAGCCACGTGTACGTTTCTATCCGAAGCTTCTAAAAAATAAGTACACTTTCAGAAGAGAGTGCTTATCTTTAATACAACAGCATTGTGAAGGAAATACAGCACTCCATTCAGTACTAACAATGCTTTCTAATCTCTGAAGCAAGTGATTCTCATTTGCGAGAAACACATATGCGTTTCACAGGAAAACTTCTATAGAATTACATCCACTTTCAAGAGAAAGTGCTTATCTTTCAAAGTCCAGCATTTGGACAGAAATGCAACCCACCATTTCCATCTAACAATGCTTACACTGTGAAAAGCAAGTGATTCTCTTTTGAGAGAAAGGCAAGTGCGTTTCTTTCTGAAATTTCTAAAGATATAAGTACACTTTTAAAAGAAAGTGATTCGATTTCAAAGTAAAGCATTTAGACAGAAATGGATATCTTTCAAAGCCACGTGTCCGTTTCTATCTAAGCTTCTAAATAATAAGTACACTTTCAGAAGAAAGTGCTTATCTTTAATACAACAGCTTTGTGAAAGAAATGCAGCATTCCATTCAGTACTAACAATGCTTTCTAATCTTTGAAGCAGGTGATTCTCATTTGCGAGAATCACATATGCTTTTCACAGGAAAGCTTCTATAGAATTACGTCCACTTTCAAGAGAAAGTGCTTATCTTTCAAAGTCCAGCATTTGGACAGAAATGCAACACACCACTTCCATCAAACAATGCTTACACTGTGAAAAGGAAGTGATTCTCTTTTGAGAGAAAGGCAAGTGCGTTTCTTTCTGAAATTTCTAAAGTTATAAGTACACTTTTAAAAGAAAGTGCTCCGATTTCAAAATAAAGCATTTAGACAGAAATGGATATCTTTCAAAGCCACGTGTACGTTTCTATCCGAAGCTTCTAAAGAAATAAGTACACTTTTAAAAGAAAGTGCTTATCTTTCAAAGTACAGCATGTAGACCGAAAGGCAACACTCCCTTCAATTCTATCAATAATTTGCAAGTGCTTCTCATTTGAGACAAACACAACTGCTTTTATCAGGAAAGCTTCTATAGATTTATTTACTGTTTCAAGAGAAAGGGCTTATTTTCAAAAGTACAGCGTTTAGACAGAAAAGCAAAACTCCAAAACATGCTAACAAAGCTTCAAACGGTTAAGAGCAAGTGTTTCTCTTTTGAGAGAAATATACATACATTTCTATGTGAAGCTTCTAAAGAAATAAGTAGACTTTCAAAACAATATATTTTTTATAGTACAGCATTTTGAAAGATATGGAACAGTGCATTCAGCACTAACAATGCTTTCTAATCTTTGAAGCAAGTGATTCTCATTTGATAGAAACACTTATGCGTTTCACAGGAGAGCTTCTATATTATTACGTCCACTTTAGAGAGAAACTGCTTACCTTTCAAAGTCCAGCATTTGGACAGAAATGCAACACACAATTTCCATCTACCAATGCTTTACACTGTGAAAAGCAAGTGCTTCCCTTTGAGAGAAACGCAAGTGCGTTTCTATTTGAAGTTTCTAAATGAATAAGTGCTCTTTCAAAAGAAAATGCATCGATTTCAAAGTAAAGCATTTAGACAGAAATGGATATCTTTCAAAGCCACGTGTACGTTTCTATCCGAAGGTTCTAAAAAATAAGTACACTTTCAGAAGAAAGTCCTTATCTTTAATACAACAGCATTGTGAAAGAAATGCAGCATTCCATTCAGTACTAACAATGCTTTCTAATCTTTGAAGCAGGTGATTCTCATTTGCGAGAATCACATATGCTTTTCACAGGAAAGCTTCTATAGAATTACGTCCACTTTCCAGAGAAAGTGCTTATCTTTCAAAATCCAGCATTTGGACAGAAATGCAACACACCACTTCCATCTAACAATGCTTACACTGTGAAAAGCAAATGATTCTCTTTTGAGAGAAAGGCAAGTGCGTTTCTATCTGAAATTTCTAAAGATATCAGTACACTTTTAAAAGAAAGTGCTTCGATTTCAAAGTAAAGCATTTAGACAGAAATGGATATCTTTCAAAGCCACGTGTACGTTTCTATCCGAAGCGTCTAAAGAAATAAGTACACTTTCAAGAGAAAGTGCTTATCTTTCAAAGTACAGCGTGTAGACCGATATGCAACACTCTCTTCAATTCTAACAATAATTTGCAAGTGCTTCTCAGTTGAGACAAACACAACTGCTTTTATCAGGAAAGCTTCTATAGATTTATGTACAGTTTCAAGAGAAAGGGCTTATTTTCCAAAGTCTAGCATTTAGACCAAAATGCAAAACTCCAAAACGTTCTAACAAAGCTTCACACGATTACGAGCAAGCGTTTCTCTTTTGAGAGAAATATATGTACATTTCTATCCGAAGCTTCTAAAGAAATAAGTACACTTTCAAAAGAAAATATTTTTTATAGTACAGCATTTTGAAAGATATGCAACAGTGCATTCAGCACTAAAAATGCTTTGTAATCTTTGAAGCAAGTGATTCTCATTTGCTAGAAACACTTATTGTTCCACAGGATAGCTTCTATAGAATTTCATCCACTTTAGAGAGAAACTGCTTACCTTTCAAAGTCCAGCATTTGGACAGAAATGCAACACACAATTTCCATCTACCAATGCTTTACACTGTGAAAAGCAAATGCTTCTCTTTTGAGAGAAACGAAAGTGCGTTTCTATTTGAAGTTTCTAAATGAATAAGTGCTCTTTCAAAAGAAAATGCATCGATTTCAAAGTAAAGCATTTAGACAGAAATGGATATCTTTCAAAGCCACGTGTACGTTTCTATCTGAAGCTTCTAAAACATAAGTACACTTTCAGAAAAAAGTGCTTTTCTTTAATACAACAGCATTGTGAAAGAAATGCAGCATTCCATTCAGTACTAACAATGCTTTCTAATCTTTGAAGCAAGTGATTCTCATTTGCGAGAATCACATATGCTTTTCACAGGAAAGCTTCTATAGAATTACGTTCACTTTCAAGAGAAAGTGCTTATCTTTCAAAGTCAAGCATTTGGACAGAAATGCAACACACCACTTCCATCTAACAATGCTTACACTGTGAAATGCAAATGATTCTCTTTTGAGAGAAAGGGAAGTACGTTTCTATCTGAAATTTCTAAAGTTATAAGTACACTTTTAAAAGAAAGGGCTTCGATTTCAAAGTAAAGCATTTAGACAGAAATGGATATCTTTCAAAGCCACGTGTACGTTTCTATCCGAAGCTTCTAAAAAATAAGTACACTTTCAGAAGAGAGTGCTTATCTTTAATACAACAGCATTGTGAAGGAAATACAGCACTCCATTCAGTACTAACAATGCTTTCTAATCTCTGAAGCAAGTGATTCTCATTTGCGAGAAACACATATGCGTTTCACAGGAAAACTTCTATAGAATTACGTCCACTTTCAAGAGAAAGTGCTTATCTTTCAAAGTCCAGCATTTGGACAGAAATGCAACCCACCATTTCCATCTAACAATGCTTACACTGTGAAAAGCAAGTGATTCTCTTTTGAGAGAAAGGCAAGTGCGTTTCTATCTGAAATTTCTAAACATATAAGTACACTTTTAAAAGAAAGTGCTTCGATTTCAAAGTAAAGCATTTAGACAGAAATGGATATCTTTCAAAGCCACGTGTACGTTTCTATCCGAAGCGTCTAAAGAAAGAAGTACACTTTCAAAAGAAAGTGCTTATCTTTCAAAGTACAGCATGTAGCCCGAAAGGCAACACTCCCTTCAATTCTAACAATAATTTGCAGTGTTATAAGCAAGTGTTTCTCATTTGAGACAAACACAACTGCTTTTATCAGGAAAGCTTCTATAGATTTATGTACAGTTTCAAGAGATAGGGCTTATTTTCCAAAGTCCAGCATTTAGACCGAAATGCAAAACTCCAAAACGTTCTAACAAAGCTTCACATGATTACGAGCAAGCGTTTCTCCTTTGAGAGAAATATATGTACATTTCTATCCAAAGCTTCTAAAGAAATAAGTACACTTCCAAAGAAAGTATTTTTTATAGAACAGCATTTTGAAAGATATGCAACAGTGCATTCAGCACTAAAAATCCTTTGTAATCTTTGAAGCAAGTGATTCTCATTTGCTAGAAACACTTATGCGTTCCACAGGAAAGCTTCTATAGAATTACGTCCACTTTAGAGAGAAACTGCTTACCTTTCAAAGTCCAGCATTTGGACAGAAATACAACACACAATTTCAATCTACCATTCTACCACTGTGAAAAGCAAATGTTTCTCTTTTGAGAGAAATATATGTACATTTCTATCCGAAGCTTCTAAAGAAATAAGTACTCTTTCAAAAGAAAATATTTTTTATAGTACAGCATTTTGAAAGATATGCAACAGTGCACTCAGCACTAAAAATGCTTTGTAATCTTTGAAGCAAGTGATTCTCATTTGCTAGAAACACTTATGCGTTTCACAGGAGAGATTCTATAGAATTACGTCCACTTTAGAGAGAAAATGCTTACCTTTCAAAGTCCAGCATTTGGACAGAAATGCAACACACAATTTCCATCTACCAATGCTTTACACTGTGAAAAGCAAATGCTTCTCTTTTGAGAGAAACGCAAGTGCGTTTCTATTTGAAGTTTCTAAATGAATTAGTGCTCTTTCAAAAGAAAATGCATCGATTTCAAAGTAAAGCATTTAGACAGAAATGGATATCTTTCAAAGCCACGTGTACGTTTCTATCTGAAGCTTCTAAAACATAAGTACACTTTCAGAAAAAAGTGCTTTTCTTTAATACAACAGCATTGTGAAAGAAATGCAGCATTCCATTCAGTACTAACAATGCTTTCTAATCTTTGAAGCAAGTGATTCTCATTTGCGAGAATCACATATGCTTTTCACAGGAAAGCTTCTATAGAATTACGTTCACTTTCAAGAGAAAGTGCTTATCTTTCAAAGTCAAGCATTTGGACAGAAATGCAACACACCACTTCCATCTAACAATGCTTACACTGTGAAATGCAAATGATTCTCTTTTGAGAGAAAGGGAAGTACGTTTCTATCTGAAATTTCTAAAGTTATAAGTACACTTTTAAAAGAAAGGGCTTCGATTTCAAAGTAAAGCATTTAGACAGAAATGGATATCTTTCAAAGCCACGTGTACGTTTCTATCTGAAGCTTCTAAAAAATAAGTACACTTTCAGAAGAGAGTGCTTATCTTTAATACAACAGCATTGTGAAGGAAATGCAGCACTCCATTCAGTACTAACAATGCTTTCTAATCTCTGAAGCAAGTGATTCTCATTTGCGAGAAACACATATGCGTTTCACAGGAAAACTTCTATAGAATTACGTCCACTTTCAAGAGAAAGTGCTTATCTTTCAAAGTCCAGCATTTGGACAGAAATGCAACCCACCATTTCCATCTAACAATGCTTACACTGTGAAAAGCAAGTGATTCTCTTTTGAGAGAAAGGCAAGTGCGTTTCTATCTGAAATTTCTAAAGATATAAGTACACTTTTAAAAGAAAGTGCTTCGATTTCAAAGTAAAGCATTTAGACAGAAATGGATATCTTTCAAAGCCACGTGTACGTTTCTATCTGAAGCGTCTAAAGAAATAAGTACACTTTCTAAAGAAAGTGCTTATCTTTGAAAGTACAGCATGTAGACCGAAATGCAACAGTCCCTTCAATTCTAACAATAATTTGCAGTGGTATAAGCAAGTGTTTCTCATTTGAGACAAACACAACTGCTTTTATCAGGAAAGCTTCTGTAGATTTATGTACAGTTTCAAGAGATAGGGCTTATTTTCCAAAGTCCAGCATTTAGACCGAAATGCAAAACTCCAAAACGTTCTAACAAAGCTTCACATGATTACGAGCAAGCGTTTCTCCTTTGAGAGAAATATATGTACATTTCTATCCAAAGCTTCTAAAGAAATAAGTACACTTCCAAAGAAAGTATTTTTTATAGAACAGCATTTTGAAAGATATGCAACAGTGCATTCAGCACTAAAAATCCTTTGTAATCTTTGAAGCAAGTGATTCTCATTTGCTAGAAACACTTATGCGTTCCACAGGAAAGCTTCTATAGAATTACGTCCACTTTAGAGAGAAACTGCTTACCTTTCAAAGTCCAGCATTTGGACAGAAATGCAACACACAATTTCAATCTACCATTCTACCACTGTGAAAAGCAAATGTTTCTCTTTTGAGAGAAATATATGTACATTTCTATCCGAAGCTTCTAAAGAAATAAGTACTCTTTCAAAAGAAAATATTTTTTATAGTACAGCATTTTGAAAGATATGCAACAGTGCACTCAGCACTAAAAATGCTTTGTAATCTTTGAAGCAAGTGATTCTCATTTGCTAGAAACACTTATGCGTTTCACAGGAGAGATTCTATAGAATTACGTCCACTTTAGAGAGAAAATGCTTACCTTTCAAAGTCCAGCATTTGGACAGAAATGCAACACACAATTTCCATCTACCAATGCTTTACACTGTGAAAAGCAAATGCTTCTCTTTTGAGAGAAACGCAAGTGCATTTCTATTTGAAGTTTCTAAATGAATAAGTGCTCTTTCAAAAGAAAATGCATCGATTTCAAAGTAAAGCATTTAGACAGAAATGGATATCTTTCAAAGCCACGTGTACGTTTCTATCCGAAGGTTCTAAAAAATAAGTACACTTTCAGAAGAAAGTGCTTATCTTTAATACAACAGCATTGTGAAAGAAATGCAGCATTCCATTCAGTACTAACAATGCTTTCTAATCTTTGAAGCAAGTGATTCTCATTTGCGAGAATCACATATGCTTTTCACAGGAAAGCTTCTATAGAATTACGTCCACTTTCAAGAGAAAGTGCTTATCTTTCAAAGTCAAGCATTTGGACAGAAATGCAACACACCACTTCCATCTAACAATGCTTACACTGTGAAAAGCAAATGATTCTCTTTTGAGAGAAAGGCAAGTGCGTTTCTATCTGAAATTTCTAAAGATATAAGTACACTTTTAAAAGAAAGTGCTTCGATTTCAAAGTAAAGCATTTAGACAGAAATGGATATCTTTCAAAGCCACGTGTACGTTTCTATCCGAAGCTTCTAAAAAATAAGTACACTTTCAGAAGAGAGTGCTTATCTTTAATACAACAGCATTGTGAAGGAAATGCAGCACTCCATTCAGTACTAACAATGCTTTCTAATCTCTGAAGCAAGTGATTCTCATTTGCGAGAATCACATATGCGTTTCACAGGAAAACTTCTATAGAATTACGTCCACTTTCAAGAGAAAGTGCTTATCTTTCAAAGTCAAGCATTTGGACAGAAATGCAACACACCACTTCCATCTAACAATGCTTACACTGTGAAAAGCAAATGATTCTCTTTTGAGAGAAAGGCAAGTGCGTTTCTATCTGAAATTTCTAAAGATATAAGTACACTTTTAAAAGAAAGTGCTTCGATTTCAAAGTAAAGCATTTAGACAGAAATGGATATCTTTCAAAGCCACGTGTATGTTTCTATCCGAAGCTTCTAAAGAATAAGTACACTTTCAGAAGAGAGTGCTTATCTTTAATACAACAGCATTGTGAAGGAAATGCAGCACTCCATTCAGTACTAACAATGCTTTCTAATCTCTGAAGCAAGTGATTCTCATTTGCGAGAAACACATATGCGTTTCACAGGAAAACTTCTATAGAATTACGTTCACTTTCAAGAGAAAGTGCTTATCTTTCAAAGTCCAGCATTTGGACAGAAATGCAACCCACCATTTCCATCTAACAATGCTTACACTGTGAAAAGCAAGTGCTTCTCTTTGGAGAGAAACACAAGTGTGTTTCTATCTGAAATTTCTAAAGATATCAGTACACTTTTAAAAGAAAGTGCTTCGATTTCAAAGTAAAGCATTTAGACAGAAATGGATATCTTTCAAAGCCACGTGTACGTTTCTATCCGAAGCGTCTAAAGAAATAAGTACACTTTCAAGAGAAAGTGCTTATCTTTCAAAGTACAGCGTGTAGACCGAAATGCAACACTCTCTTCAATTCTAACAATAATTTGCAAGTGCTTCTCAGTTGAGACAAACACAACTGCTTTTATCAGGAAAGCTTCTATAGATTTATGTACAGTTTCAAGAGAAAGGGCTTATTTTCCAAAGTCTAGCATTTAGACCAAAATGCAAAACTCCAAAACGTTCTAACAAAGCTTCACACGATTACGAGCAAGTGTTTCTCTTTTGAGCGAAATATATGTACATTTCTATCCGAAGCTTCTAAAGAAATAAGTACACTTTCAAAAGAAAATATTTTTTATAGTACAGCATTTTGAAAGATATGCAACAGTGCATTCAGCACTAAAAATGCTTTGTAATCTTTGAAGCAAGTGATTCTCATTTGCTAGAAACACTTATTGTTCCACAGGATAGCTTCTATAGAATTTCGTCCACTTTAGAGAGAAACTGCTTACCTTTCAAAGTCCAGCATTTGGACAGAAATGCAACACACAATTTCCATCTACCAATGCTTTACACTGTGAAAAGCAAATGCTTCTCTTTTGAGAGAAACGCAAGTGCGTTTCTATTTGAAGTTTCTAAATGAATAAGTGCTCTTTCAAAAGAAAATGCATCGATTTCAAAGTAAAGCATTTAGACAGAAATGGATATCTTTCAAAGCCACGTGTACGTTTCTATCTGAAGCTTCTAAAACATAAGTACACTTTCAGAAAAAAGTGCTTTTCTTTAATACAACAGCATTGTGAAAGAAATGCAGCATTCCATTCAGTACTAACAATGCTTTCTAATCTTTGAAGCAAGTGATTCTCATTTGCGAGAATCACATATGCTTTTCACAGGAAAGCTTCTATAGAATTACGTCCACTTTCAAGAGAAAGTGCTTATCTTTCAAAGTCAAGCATTTGGACAGAAATGCAACACACCACTTCCATCTAACAATGCTTACACTGTGAAATGCAAATGATTCTCTTTTGAGAGAAAGGGAAGTACGTTTCTATCTGAAATTTCTAAAGTTATAAGTACACTTTTAAAAGAAAGGGCTTCGATTTCAAAGTAAAGCATTTAGACAGAAATGGATATCTTTCAAAGCCACGTGTACGTTTCTATCCGAAGCTTCTAAAAAATAAGTACACTTTCAGAAGAGAGTGCTTATCTTTAATACAACAGCATTGTGAAGGAAATACAGCACTCCATTCAGTACTAACAATGCTTTCTAATCTCTGAAGCAAGTGATTCTCATTTGCGAGAAACACATATGCGTTTCACAGGAAAGCTTCTATAGAATTACATCCACTTTCAAGAGAAAGTGCTTATCTTTCAAAGTCCAGCATTTGGACAGAAATGCAACCCACCATTTCCATCTAACAATGCTTACACTGTGAAAAGCAAGTGATTCTCTTTTGAGAGAAAGGCAAGTGCGTTTCTTTCTGAAATTTCTAAAGATATAAGTACACTTTTAAAAGAAAGTGATTCGATTTCAAAGTAAAGCATTTAGACAGAAATGGATATCTTTCAAAGCCACGTGTCCGTTTCTATCTAAGCTTCTAAATAATAAGTACACTTTCAGAAGAAAGTGCTTATCTTTAATACAACAGCTTTGTGAAAGAAATGCAGCATTCCATTCAGTACTAACAATGCTTTCTAATCTTTGAAGCAGGTGATTCTCATTTGCGAGAATCACATATGCTTTTCACAGGAAAGCTTCTATAGAATTACGTCCACTTTCAAGAGAAAGTGCTTATCTTTCAAAGTCCAGCATTTGGACAGAAATGCAACACACCACTTCCATCAAACAATGCTTACACTGTGAAAAGCAAATGATTCTCTTTTGAGAGAAAGGCAAGCGCGTTTCTATCTGAAATTTCTAAAGTTATAAGTACACTTTTAAAAGAAAGTGCTTCGATTTCAAAATAAAGCATTTAGACAGAAATGGATATCTTTCAAAGCCACGTGTACGTTTCTATCCGAAGCTTCTAAAGAAATAAGTACACTTTTAAAAGAAAGTGCTTATCTTTCAAAGTACAGCATGTAGACCGAAAGGCAACACTCCCTTCAATTCTATCAATAATTTGCAAGTGCTTCTCATTTGAGACAAACACAACTGCTTTTATCAGGAAAGCTTCTATAGATTTATTTACTGTTTCAAGAGAAAGGGCTTATTTTCAAAAGTACAGCGTTTAGACAGAAAAGCAAAACTCCAAAACATGCTAACAAAGCTTCAAACGGTTAAGAGCAAGTGTTTCTCTTTTGAGAGAAATATACATACATTTCTATGTGAAGCTTCTAAAGAAATAAGTAGACTTTCAAAACAATATATTTTTTATAGTACAGCATTTTGAAAGATATGGAACAGTGCATTCAGCACTAACAATGCTTTCTAATCTTTGAAGCAAGTGATTCTCATTTGCTAGAAACACTTATGCGTTTCACAGGAGAGCTTCTATATTATTACGTCCACTTTAGAGAGAAACTGCTTACCTTTCAAAGTCCAGCATTTGGACAGAAATGCAACACACAATTTCCATCTACCAATGCTTTACACTGTGAAAAGCAAGTGCTTCCCTTTGAGAGAAACGCAAGTGCGTTTCTATTTGAAGTTTCTAAATGAATAAGTGCTCTTTCAAAAGAAAATGCATCGATTTCAAAGTAAAGCATTTAGACAGAAATGGATATCTTTCAATTTCACGTGTACGTTTCTATCCGAAGGTTCTAAAAAATAAGTACACTTTCAGAAGAAAGTCCTTATCTTTAATACAACAGCATTGTGAAAGAAATGCAGCATTCCATTCAGTACTAACAATGCTTTCTAATCTTTGAAGCAGGTGATTCTCATTTGCGAGAATCACATATGCTTTTCACAGGAAAGCTTCTATAGAATTACGTCCACTTTCAAGAGAAAGTGCTTATCTTTCAAAATCCAGCATTTGGACAGAAATGCAACACACCACTTCCATCTAACAATGCTTACACTGTGAAAAGCAAATGATTCTCTTTTGAGAGAAAGGCAAGTGCATTTCTATCTGAAATTTCTAAAGATATAAGTACACTTTTAAAAGAAAGTGCTTCGATTTCAAAGTAAAGCATTTAGACAGAAATGGATATCTTTCAAAGCCACGTGTACGTTTCTATCTGAAGCTTCTAAAAAATAAGTACACTTTCAGAAGAGAGTGCTTATCTTTAATACAACAGCATTGTGAAGGAAATGCAGCACTCCATTCAGTACTAACAATGCTTTCTAATCTCTGAAGCAAGTGATTCTCATTTGCGAGAAACACATATGCGTTTCACAGGAAAACTTCTATAGAATTACGTCCACTTTCAAGAGAAAGTGCTTATCTTTCAAAGTCCAGCATTTGGACAGAAATGCAACCCACCATTTCCATCTAACAATGCTTACACTGTGAAAAGCAAGTGCTTCTCTTTGGAGAGAAACACAAGTGCGTTTCTATCTGAAATTTCTAAAGATATCAGTACACTTTTAAAAGAAAGTGCTTCGATTTCAAAGTAAAGCATTTAGACAGAAATGGATATCTTTCAAAGCCACGTGTACGTTTCTATCCGAAGCGTCTAAAGAAAGAAGTACACTTTCAAAAGAAAGTGCTTGTCTTTCAAATTACAGCATGTAGCCCGAAAGGCAACACTCCCTTCAATTCTAACAATAATTTGCAGTGTTATAAGCAAGTGTTTCTCATTTGAGACAAACACAACTGCTTTTATCAGGAAAGCTTCTATAGATTTATGTACAGTTTCAAGAGATAGGGCTTATTTTCCAGAGTCCAGCATTTAGACCGAAATGCAAAACTCCAAAACGTTCTAACAAAGCTTCACATGATTACGAGCAAGCGTTTCTCTTTTGAGAGAAATATATGTACATTTCTATCCAAAGCTTCTAAAGAAATAAGTACACTTTCAAAAGAAAATATTTTGTTTATTACAGCATTTTGAAAGATATGCAACAGTGCACTCAGCACTAAAAATGCTTTGTAATCTTTGAAGCAAGTGATTCTCATTTGATAGAAACACTTATGCGTTTCACAGGAGAGATTCTATAGAATTACGTCCACTTTAGAGAGAAAATGCTTACCTTTCAAAGTCCAGCATTTGGACAGAAATGCAACACACAATTTCCATCTACCAATGCTTTACACTGTGAAAAGCAAATGCTTCTCTTTTGAGAGAAACGAAAGTGCGTTTCTATTTGAAGTTTCTAAATGAATAAGTGCTCTTTCAAAAGAAAATGCATCGATTTCAAAGTAAAGCATTTAGACAGAAGTGGATATCTTTCAAAGCCACGTGTCCGTTTCTATCTAAGCTTCTAAAAAATAAGTACACTTTCAGAAGGAAGTGCTTATCTTTAATACAACAGCATTGTGAAAGAAATGCAGCATTCCATTCAGTACTAACAATGCTTTCTAATCTTTGAAGCAAGTGATTCTCATTTGCGAGAATCACATATGCTTTTCACAGGAAAGCTTCTATAGAATTACGTCCACTTTCAAGAGAAAGTGCTTATCTTTCAAAGTCAAGCATTTGGACAGAAATGCAACACACCACTTCCATCAAACAATGCTTACACTGTGAAAAGCAAATGATTCTCTTTTGAGAGAAAGGCAAGTGCGTTTCTATCTGAAATTTCTAAAATTATAAGTACACTTTTAAAAGAAAGTGCTTCGATTTCAAAATAAAGCATTTAGACAGAAATGGATATCTTTCAAAGCCACGTGTACATTTCTATCCGAAGCTTCTAAAGAAATAAGTACACTTTTAAAAGAAAGTGCTTATCTTTCAAAGTACAGCATGTAGACCGAAAGGCAACACTCCCTTCAATTCTATCAATAATTTGCAAGTGCTTCTCATTTGAGACAAACACAACTGCTTTTATCAGGAAAGCTTCTATAGATTTATTTACTGTTTCAAGAGAAAGGGCTTATTTTCAAAAGTACAGCGTTTAGACAGAAAAGCAAAACTCCAAAACATGCTAACAAAGCTTCAAACGGTTAAGAGCAAGCGTTTCTCTTTTGAGAGAAATATACATACATTTCTATGTGAAGCTTCTAAAGAAATAAGTACACTTTCAAAACAATATATTTTTTATAGTACAGCATTTTGAAAGATATGGAACAGTGCATTCAGCACTAACAATGCTTTCTAATCTTTGAAGCAAGTGATTCTCATTTGCTAGAAACACTTATGTGTTTCACAGGAGAGCTTCTATATTATTACATCCACTTTAGAGAGAAACTGCTTACCTTTCAAAGTCCAGCATTTGGACAGAAATGCAACACACAATTTCCATCTACCAATGCTTTACACTGTGAAAAGCAAGTGCTTCCCTTTGAGAGAAACGCAAGTGCGTTTCTATTTGAAGTTTCTACAGGAATAAGTGCTCTTTCAAAAGAAAATGCATCGATTTCAAAGTAAAGCATTTAGACAGAAATGGATATCTTTCAATGTCACGTGTATGTTTCTATCCGAAGGTTCTAAAAAATAAGTACACTTTCAGAAGAAAGTCCTTATCTTTAATACAACAGCATTGTGAAAGAAATGCAGCACTCCATTCAGTACTAACAATGCTTTCTAGTCTCTGAAGCAAGTGATTCTCATTTGCGTGAAACACATATGCGTTTCACAGGAAAGCTTCTATAGAATTATGTCCACTTTCAAGAGAAAGTGCTTATCTTTCAAAGTCCAGCATTTGGACAGAAATGCAACCCACCATTTCCATCTAACAATGCTTACACTGTGAAAAGCAAGTGATTCTCTTTTCAGAGATATGCAAGTGCATTTCTATCTGAAATTTCTAAAGGAATAAGTGCTCTTTCAAAAGAAAATGCATCGATTTCAAAGTAAAGCATTTAGACAGAAATGGATATCTTTCAAAGCCACGTGTACGTTTCTATCCGAAGCTTCTAAAAAATAAGTACACTTTCAGAAGAAAGTCCTTATCTTTAATACAACAGCATTGTGAAGGAAATGCAGCACTCCATTCAGTACTAACAATGCTTTCTAATCTCTGAAGCATGTGATTCTCATTTGCGTGAAACACATATGCGTTTCACAGGAAAGCTTCTATAGAATTATGTCCACTTTCAAGAGAAAGTGCTTATCTTTCAAAGTCCAGTTTTTGGACAGAAATGCAACCCACCATTTCCATCTAACAATGCTTACACTGTGAAAAGCAAGTGATTCTCTTTTGAGAGAAATGCAAGTGCATTTCTATCTGAAATTTCTAAAGATATAAGTACACTTTTAAAAGAAAGTGCTTCGATTTCAAAGTAAAGCATTTAGACAGAAATGGATATCTTTCAAAGCCACGTGTACGTTTCTATCCGAAGCTTCTAAAGAAATAAGTACACTTTCAAAAGAAAGTGCTTATCTTTCCAAGTACTGCATGTAGACCGAAAGGCAACACTCCCTTCAAATCTAACAATAATTTGCAAGTGCTTCTCATTTGAGACAAACACAACTGCTTTTATCAGGAAAGCTTCTATAGATTTATGTACTGTTTCAAGAGAAAGGGCTTATTTTCTAAAGTACAGCGTTTAGACAGAAAAGCAAAACTCCAAAACGTTCTAACAAAGCTTCAAAAGGTTAAGACCAAGCGTTTCTCTTTTGAGAGGAATATACGTACATTTCTATCCGAAGCTTCTAAAGAAATAAGTACACTTTCAAAACAATATATTTTTTATAGTACAACCTTTTTTAAAGATATGCAACAGTGCATTCAGCACTAACAATGCTTTCTAATCTTTCAAGCAAGTGATTCTCATTTGCTAGAAACATGCGTTTCACAGGAAAGCTCCTATAGAATTATGTCCACTTTAGAGAGAAATTGCTTACCTTTCAAAGTCCAGCATTTGGACAGAAATGCAACACACAATTTCCATCTACCAATGCTTTACACTGTGAAAAGCAAATGCTTCTCTTTTGAGAGAAACGCAAGTGCGTTTCTATCTGAAGTTTCTAAAGGAATAAGTGCTCTTTCAAAAGAAAATGCATCGATTTCAAAGTAAAGCATTTAGACAGAAATGGATATCTTTCAAAGCCACGTATACGTTTCTATCCGAAGCTTCTAAAAAATAAGTACACTTTCAGAAGAAAGTCCTTATCTTTAATACAACAGCATTGTGAAAGAAATGCAGCATTCCATTCAGTACTAACAATGCTTTCTAATCTTTGAAGCAAGTGATTCTCATTTGCGAAAATCACATATGCTTTTCACAGGAAAACTTCTATAGAATTACGTCCACTTTCCAGAGAAAGTGCTTATCTTTCAAAGTCCAGCATTTGGAGAGAAATGCAACACACCACTTCCATCTAACGATGCTTACTCTGTGAAAAGCAAATGATTCTCTTTTGAGAGAAAGGCAAGTGCGTTTCTATCTGAAATTTCTAAAGATATAAGTACACTTTTAAAAGAAAGTGCTTCGATTTCAAAGTAAAGCATTTAGACAGAAATGGATATCTTTTAAAAGCCACGTGTATATTTCTATC